>NC_037689.1:149405453-149422123 GCF_003255815.1 Theropithecus gelada | reverse complement strand
AAATAAATTAAAAAAAAAAAAAAAAAGAAAAAAAAAAAAGAAGGTGCCACTTGAACAGAGCTCAAGGAAAGTGAGGGAGTGTCCTATGCTGACATCTGCAGGGAGAATGTCTCAGGTGGAGTGAACTTTAAGTGTGAGGTCCTTGTTCTTCCTGAGATTGAGGGACAGCAAGAAGTCTGGGGTCGTGGGAGAGGAGTGTGTCCAGAAGGGACGGTGACAGGAGAGGGGAGGCCAGCAAGACAGTAAGGTCCATAGCATGGAGGGTCTTTGGGACCACCATAAAGTTTTGGGTACCTGCTCTGGATGAGATGGGGATCACTGAGGACTGTAAACACAAAAGTAACATGATCTGACTTGTGTTTTCTAAAAAATCACTTTAGCAGCTGTGTGGCGATTAGACTGTAGGAGGCCAGAGTGGAGGCAGGCAGCTGAGGTGAAAAATCCTCTCTCTGCTCTGTGCTTCTCAGTGAGAGGTGAACAGGACATGCTCAAACCTGAGCCCTGCTAAGTCACGTGAGTGGCTGAGCAGGCTGGGAGAGATGCTATCAGTAGAAAGAGATACCTTTATGCTTTTTTTCTGATGCTCTTCTCTTTTGCAAGTTCTCTTATTTGCCTAGGAGTGAGACAGAATGGGGAAAAGATTTTTATCCTTTCCCAGAAAAGTCTTAAATATGACTCCCAAGAATGTGAAGCTAGAAAGAAGAGGTCACCTGACATGGTCAAGGCTGCAGCCTTGGCTTTTACTTCTACTCTGCCATCTCTTGCTGTGGCACCCTGGACAAGTTCCTGCCCCTCTGAAGACATGATTTCTCATCCTTGCCCAGGTTGTGGGCTGGGTGCCACAGAGTGCCTGCAGCCAGGATGAGTTTTGCCCTTGGCAGGGCAGTGCCCTTGTGCTATGTCCCTGCTGCCACTGGATACTGAGCTCCCTGTTTCTTCTCCCTCCACCTCTGTAGGCCTACTAAGGATTGGGCTGCTGTTCTTGGGCAAGCAAGGTGCTGCTAGGATCTGGATACTGATAGGACTGAGACCACCCCAGAGGCTTAGCAGCCTGGAGCACCCGGTCTTCATTTAACTCCTCCTTCCACAAAGAAAACCTATTTGGAGACTAAAGACACCTGCAGGGTATTAACAAGACTTAAAATGCTGATTTAATAATAACATCAGCTGATAGTTTGATTGCTTATTATGCCCTGGACATTGTTAAATGCTCATAAACCAGGATTCCATAACATAATTAATACAGAAAATGAAATGCAGTAGAAATATCTGGAAAAGCAAATTAGAGAAAAATTAAATGAAAATGATCATCCATATTCCATGTCCTATCCATCTTGAATCATTAATTCACCAATCATTTCCACAGAGCCTACTCTGGGCCAGCCATCTTAGATGCCATCTCTGTGGTCCAACCTTCAATGGAAAGTTTCAGAAGTACAGACCAGGCATATTGGAGGAAAGTTATTTGGGTTGTTACTTTGACTGTGCTTGCTGCCAGTCACTGAACATCTGAGCCACTGCCCTGGCATTGAACCAGCCTTAGTCTCTCCCGAAGGTTTCTATCCACTGGCCACCTCCCAACATGTCTCTGCTCTCCTAAAATGAATGAGAAGGACTTACTAAAGGTACTCAGCAAGGCATTGCCAAAGTTACAGGTGTCCCCTTCCCTTTCTCACTAATGCTACCGTAGCTCTCCAGTTTCTTTTTGGGGCATGTATGGAGGGTTCATGTTTCAGTTTCTTCTGAGCATTTAGCTCTGTGCTAGTGCTTGTGGGAGGATTCCTGAAAAGTAACACAAGTCCTGAGGTCTGGATTAACTAGAGGGGACCAAAAGGAAAGGGGAAAGCAGCATCCATCTGTCTGCAAATGGGAGACAGAGCTGCCTATGGCACTGCTCCTCTCACTGTAATTACACCCTGCAGACTGAAAGAAACCTTCCTGCCAGGCTCCCCACTTTGGGGAAAGAGCACTTTAACAGTGAAAGTTTCTGTGACAAAAAGAACTAGAGCAAAGAAAAAAAGTGTAGATGATGATTTCAGAGGCTGAAAAGCATAGAGAAAACTGGTTGAAATAGGTTTTCTGTTGACTGTCACTGGTGGTTAATAAAGTAGAACACTGAACTGCATGCAAACCCCTGTGCTGGTAATGTCTCACCCATGGGGAAGAGGTGGCTCTGAGCAGTCTCTTGGGGAAAACGGTCCCATCTGCTGAGGCCCAGCAGCCCGAATTCCTTGTAGAATCATTCTCAACAAAATACTACATAGGCTTCTTCCCCTGTCTCCACTCTCTATAGGCCCAGGGCCAGTAATGAGAAAGCCTGACATCTCGAAATTAAGCTTGTGGGCCCATGGCTGTTACTTTTGAACCAGTCCCAACAGAATGGATATAGTGGAAGATTCAACCCAGACGCACAAGCGCGCACGTGTGTGTGCACACATGCACGCGCATGCGCGTGCGCACACACACACACATACACACATATATATAGAGAGAGAGAAGAGAGGAGACAGAGAAAGAGAAAGAGGAGAGATAGAAGAGAGGAATGGGGAGAGAGAGAGAGATTTATCATGAAGTATTGGCTTACACCATTACAGAAGCTGAGAAGTCCCACAATCTGTCTGCAAGCTATAGACTCAGGAACGCTGGTGGTTTGGCTGAAAAACCTGATAGCTGGAAAGCTGAAGGTGTGAATTCCAGCCCGGATCTGAAGGCCTGAGAATCAGGAGCACTGAGGGCAGTAGAAATGGATGTCCCCACTCAAGCAGTCAGGCAGAGAGCAAATTAAACCTTCCTCTGCCTTCTCGCTCTATTTGGATCATAAATGGATTAGATCATGCCCACCCTCACTGGGGATGGCAATCTGCTTTACTTAATGCACTAATTTAAATGTTAATCTCTTTCAGAAACACCCTCACACACACGCCCAGAAAAAGGAAAAAAAAGTTTAACCCAATATTTGGGCATTTTGTGGCCCGGTCAAGTCGACACACAAAAGTAATCATCACAAACATCAAGCCAGGAATCTAAACTGGAGCCCAACCTGATTTCATCCCTGATGGGATATTTGGCTTCCGACCAATCTTTGCTCCATATTCAAGCTTTAGCATCATTACTAGAACAATGGGGAGGCAGATGAGGTAGAATCTGAGGGCCTTCCCATTCTGCGTATAGGATGCTGGGATGCCAGCAGTTAGGGACTCCCTTATCTTTTTTGCCACACCTGCCACCCCGCATTCCCACTTCAAGAAGGCTCAGATGTGCTGGCCCCCAGCTCTTCTACAGAAAGCTTCCCCTTATTGGGTCTCCATCAACCCATCAACAGCTCTACACAGGGCTAAAGGAAAGCATTTAATCCCAGCAACAGGTGTTTGGTCTTTCCTTTATGAGTCCTAGTAATTGCCCCCAAAGGCCTCTCAAATCTACTAAAATCATGCTATTAGTTTGGGGTGTTTTGCCAACAAGAATACAAACAGAATTGTTGTTCTTTTGCTCTTCAGGCTGTTTAACTGAAGTTATACCCTAGCAGAGCCAGAATCAAGACTCAGATCAGGCTGAGAGTCTCATGAGGTTTGACATCTGACAAGTCTTTAGGAACTAGGTGTGGCTGTATCTGTGGTAATGCACTAATTCTGCCCACTGGGTAAAAAGCAACCATATCCTCATTTGGGCTCCGCACTGGTGGTGCAATACAGCTGGTCAGATTCTAAAGAATCTCAAGATTTCACATGGGCCCTTTCTTGTGTGGAAAGGCCCACATTATCATTTGCCTGCAATGCACCTGGCTGCTCAATATGCATGTTGCACTTCAACGTGGCCAAACCTGACCAAATCAGCCTCCTCACTCTACTGCTCCTCCAGAATTCCCCATTTTAGGGGTGATGCTCTCATCTTCCTGGAAGATTCCTGAAGGCATCCTGGGAACTGCCTTTATCCTTCCTCTCCCTCTTTGTACTTGGAAGACAACTTCTCCAACCCCACTTCCAGTACTTTAGCCTCTCCTCAACTCTCGTTGAAATCCTGCTATCATCTTCAAATGGAACTCTCTATTTTCCCTCCACACAATCTGTTCTCCAGATTGACTTTTCCAAAACACAGATATTTGTGACTATCCTGTCACTGCCCACCTCCATGTAACTCAGACACCTTCCTTTGCTCTGGGGCACATACTAAATAACAGTTGATTGTGTGGCTGCACGGTTCTTGGTATGTTGTCCTTAGCTGTTGCATCTCCTCCCTTCCTACCTCTTCACCCTCAAACACCTTAGAGTTCTTCCATGACCTAAGCAGATTTTGTACTGTATCACTTCTTTCTCTTGCTTACACAGTTCTCTCAAAGTGGAATGCCTTGCATCTAATCTCTACCTGTCTAAAGAATTGCATCTTAAAAGACTCAGCTCAAATGCTGCTTCCTCCAAGATACTTTGTTGGATCCCAATAAGGATTAGATTTATTCTCCTGCCTGAAAGAACAAAATACGTGAAACAATACTTTTCGAGACTCTGTCCATCACGTAACAAAGAACAGTGATCCTGGAGAAAAGGGAAACAGTCAGTGAGTACTATGGTTTTCCCAGCTTGTTGCCTAGAAAAAGCTTCTAAGATGTGATGCGAGGAGGGGAAACCTGGGCAGAGCCTTACAGTATCCCTGAATTGAGGACATCCAGCTTGGAGTTTGGGAAAACAAAGACAGCCAGAGCTTGTAGTGTAGAATATTGGAGAGTAGAAACATACACATAGAAATAATTCCAGATGTCTGTGGATTGCCCCCCTCAAGTATTCAACAGAATACTGATCACCACATGCATATGAGGAAACTACTGGAGGCTAGGGTAAGAATGATCTAAAAGGATGAGAGTGAAGGACATAGCACTCACACAATCTGGAACAGTACCTGCTGCCACTAGCCAGACTAGACAAATTTGTAATTCACCTGACACTGGATAGAGTACACGGTATTCTTGCTTCAAAAGTGAGGAATTATGAACCCTAGACTGAGCAATGTCCCACTCCCACCTAATAAATCTTAAAAGCAAGACTCAAAAGGATCAGACTGTTTCTAATTAATTTAACTGCATTCTAGAATGAAGATCAATAATGTTTATAGGAATTTAAAAATATAGTACTTGACAAGGTAAAATCTAGCATCTGGCAAGGTAAAATCAAAATATCTGTTTCCAAACAAATATTAGCAGACATGCAATGAACTAGAAAAATCCAAACAACAGAAAGAAAAAGTAATCAGTTGAAACCAACCCAGAAGTGTACAGATATCAGAATTAGCAAACATGGGCATTAAAACAATAATTATAATTATAATTATGTTCCATATGGTAAAAAGTTAAGTAGAAATGTGGAAGATACAAAAAGACACAAATCAAACTTCTGCAGATGAAAACAAACAAAAAAAAAACGAGATAAAAATGCACTGGATGAGATTAACAAATTAGATATTTCAGAAAAAAACAAAAGTGAGCTTGAAGATATAGCAAAACAAACTATCCAAGATGGGAAGTTGAGATAAAAGAAAAAAATAGCAGAGCATCACTGAGCTGTAGAAAACTGCAAGTGTCCTAATATACATATAATTAGAGTCTCTGAAAATGAGAGGCAAACAGAAAAATTACATAACAAAATGATGTCCCTTTTTTTCAAATTTGATGAAAAATATAATCCCACTGCGTTAGTTCATTTTGCATTGCTAAAAGTAATACCTGAGACTGGGCAATTTATAAAGAAAAGAGGTTTATGTTGGCTCTTGGTTCTGCAGGCTATACAGGAAGCATGGTGGTGCCAGCATGTGCCTCTGGTAAGGCTTCAGGAAGCTTACAATCATGGTGGAAGGCAAAGGGGCAGCCAGTGTGTCACATGACAAGAGAAGGAGCAAGAGAGAGGGAGGAGGGTCCAGGCTCTTTTAAACAACCAGATCTCGCATGAAGTCATAAAGTGAGAACTAACTTATTACTGTGAACACAGCATCAAACCATTTGTGAGGGATAGTTCCCCATGACACAAACACCTCCCACTGAGCCCACCTCTAATATTGGAAGTCCCATTCCAACATGAGATTTGGAGGGAACAAAACATCCAAACTGTATCACCCACCAATCCAAAAAGCTCAGCAAACACAGACCACAAGAAACATGAAGAAAACTATACCAAGGCACATCACAAACAAATTATGAAAAACAGAGATAATAAGAAAACCTAAAAAGGAGACAGAAAAGAGATATGTAGCAGTTAGAGGAATAAAGATAAGGGCATAAGATTTTTGTTGGAAATAATGCAAGTGAGAAGATAGTGAAGCAATATTTTTAAAGTATTGAAAACAACATGTCAACCTAACATTCCACACCCAGGACATATGTCATTCAAAAAGGAAGTGATATGAAAATCACATGATACGGTATGATATGATATAAAAAATGAAGCTTTTTTCAGGCATACAATAGGTGAAAGACATCACCACTAACAGATCATTCCTTCTATTCCTAGTTTGTTAAGTGTTCTTGCCGAGAAAGGGGGCTGGATGTTTTCTGCATCTATTTAGATGATCATGTGATTCTAGTAACCAATTAATATGATATGTTACATTATTTCCAGATAGTAAACCAACCTTATATTCCTGGGATAAATCTCACCTGGTCATGTTTTATAATTCTTTTTAAATGTTGCTGGATTTGCTTTGCTATTATGTTGTTGGAGTTTTTGCATGTCCACATTTATAATTGAAGAGAAGGAAATACTTTCCATCTCAATTTATGAGACCAACATTATCTTAATAATAAAAGCAAATAAAGACATTACAAGAAACAAAAACTACAGACCAATATTTTCAAGTACATAATTTTTAAAAAATCTTAAAATATTCTTAGCAAATTAAAAGTCAGCAACATGTAAAAAGGATACTACATCATGTTCAAGTAGATTTATCCCAGGAATGCAAGTTTGTGTTAATGTTTGAAAATTAATCAATGTAGTACATCATATTAACAAACCTAAAAAGATCCATATGATGATCTCAGCAGAAGCATTTGACAGTATTCAAAATCCATTACTGATGAAAGCTCTGCACAAACTAGGAATAGAAGAGAACTTCCACAACCAGATAAGAGGAACTTATAAGAAATCATAATACATTATGATAAAGGAATGAATGACCTTGCTTGAAGATCTGGAACAAGATAAGGAGTTCACTTTCATCACTTCTACTTAACATTGTACTAGAGATTCTAACCATTGCAATAAAGCCAGAATAAAAATAAGGGAAGAAGAAGGGAGGAAGGAAGGAAGGGAGGGAGGGAGGGAGGGAGGGAGGAAGGAAGGAAGGAAGGAAGGAAGGAAGGAAGGAAGGAAGGAAGGAAGGAAGGAAGGAAGGAAGGAAGGAAGGAAGGCAGGCAGGCAAGCATGTAGATTGAAAAAGAAAAATAAAAATCCTTTATTTGCAGACATTATTATAATCTACATAGAAAATCTGACTGAATCTTGTTTAAAAGTCTGAAACTAGTAAGTGTCTTTGATAAGTGCTGTAGTCAGAATAACAGTTGTCTAAAAATGTTCATATTCTAATCTTCAGAATATGTTACCTTCCATGGCAAGAGGGGCTTGGCAGGTGTGACTAAGTTAAGGAACTTGAGACGAGAATATTATTCTGGATTATCCTGGTGGACCTAACGCAATCATAAGTGGAAAGCAAAAGGGGCAGAGTCAGAGAGAGAGAAACATTGGAAGATGTTATTCTGCTGGCTTTAAGATGGAAACTGGAGCCATGAGTCAAACAATATGAATAGCCTCTGGAAGCTAGAAAAAAAGGAGATTCTCCCCCAAAGCCTCCAGAAGGCACACAGCCATGATGACACCTTCATTTTAGCCCACTGAGACTAATTTTGGACTTCTGACTGCCAGAATTGTAATATAATAAATGTGTATTGTTTTAAGCTACCAAGTTTGTGTTAATTTGTTATAGCGGTCATAAGAATCTAATACAGCAAGTTTTCAGGATATAAGATCAATAAACAAGAATCAATTGTAGATGTATATGGTAATGATAAAAAAGAGAAATTAAAATTTAAAAATACTGTATACAATCATTTTGAAAAGTATGGAATACTTAGGGATAAATCTGACAAAGGAATTAAACACTTAGACACTGAAAATTAGAGAACATTGCTGAAAAAATGAAACACCAAAATAGATATACTGTGTTCCTGGATCAGAAGACTCATTGTCATTAGAATGTTAATTTTCCTAAGCTGTTCTATAGATTCAGTGCAATTCCAATCAAAAATCACAAAATACGTATTTTGTAGAAATAGGAAATCTGATGCTAAAATTAATATAGTAATATATACACCTAGAATACCCGAAACAACCTTGAAAAAGAGAAGCAGGAAAATACCTGTCTAATAACAGATTAATAACCAGAATATATAAGGAGTTCAAACAACTCAGTCTAATAATCCAGTTAAAAATGGACAAAATATTTGAATAGACATTTCTCAAAAGAAGACATACAAATGGGAAACAGACATATGAAAAGTTGCTCAACACCATTGATCATCAGAGAAAAACAAACCAAAACTACAATGACACGTCATCTCATACCGGTTAAAATGACTTCTATCCAAAAGTCAGGCAATAATAAATGCTGGAGAGGATGTGGAGAAAAGGGAATCTTTGTATACTGTTAGTGGGAATGTAAATTAGTACAGCCACTATGGAGAACAGTTTGGACGTGCCTCAAAAAACTAAAAATTGAGCTACCTTATGATTCAGTAATCCCACTGCTGGGTATATACCCAAAAGAAAGAAAATCTGTATTTCAAAGAGATAACTGCACTCCCATGTTTATTGTAGCACTATTTAAAATAGTTATAATAGTTAACATCTGGTAGCAACTTAAGTGTCCACCAACAGATAAACGGATAAAGAAAATGTGGTATGTATGCACAATGAAGTACTACTCAGCCAAAAAGAAGAACGAGATCTTGCCATTTGCAGCAACATGGATGGAACTGGAGATCATTATGTTAAGTGAAATAAACCAGACACAGAAAGATAAACATTGCATGTTCTCACTTATTTGTGAAATCTAAAAATCAAAACAATTGAACTCATGGACATAGAGAGTAGAAGGATAGTTACCAGAGCCTGGGAAGGGTAGTAGGGGGTTGGGGAGAAGGTAGGGATGGTTAATGGGTACAAGCAAATAGAAAGAATGAATAAGACCTACTATTTGACAGTACAAAAGTGATACTATAGTCAATAATAACTTAATTTTACATTTTAAAATAACTAAAAGAGTGTAACTGAATTGTTTGTAACACAAAGGGTAAATACTTGAGGGGCTGGATACCCCATTCTCCATGATGTGATTAGTTTGCATTGCATGCCTGGATCAAAACATCTCACGTACCTATAAATGATACACCTATTATGTAACTCAAAAATTAAAAATTAAAAAACATTAAAAAGAGAAGCAGGAACTCATATAGTCCTTTGAGAAGAAAGAGTTGTTGGGACCTTCCAAGTGGGACCTTTAGCAGTGGGTGAGCACAGGTTAACAATGCCTCCAATATGGCTTTCTGGGTGGTTGGTATCCCTTCAAGTAGAAATTCAGTTTAAATTAGCACCCACCTGTCTCATTTTAACCCCAGGGTCATGTTTACATTACCTATTGGATGGCCCACGTTAGTCACCCTTTGAAAGATAGCGGGAGAAGAAGACGAGTTTACCAAGGCTGCTGTGATTTGTGCTAGAAGAAGAACAACAAATTGCTCGTCACTAAGGAATGTATTATAGACTGATGAATCTGCCATGGATGCATAATTATTGAAAAGCAAAACTCTCCAAGAATCAGCTTTTTACGAAAACAACATATGCCTTACTTCTCCCAGGGAAATGGCAGGAAAGGCCCCTTTGGAAGTGTCTCCCAATTTCCTGTCATACTATCCAAAGGAACAGAGGGAGTGGGATATATGTGTGGGAGGAGACACGTGTTGTCCTACTCCGCCCTTTCAATTAGATGTATTGCCAATTTAGTTTGTGTCTGTGTAACCATTTCTGTATCACTTGAAAACTGCTGGATGTATTGCCACCCAGTTTAAGGGAAGTTTGGAAAAGTTTTAGGCCTTGTACAATGCATAAAAATTGCTTTGGGGTGGTGATTAGTACAGAGTATCTAGTGATTCTAAGAGGTGTTGGGCAGAGAGTGTCCCCAAATATGATTCTCCAATGAAAAGTTCCTAGGGTGGACCCTCCCTATTACAAATGATTTTTCACCCAGTAATGGATCAATGAGCCTGAGTGACACTAGGATGGCCAAAGGGTCGATATCTAATGACCACTGTGCCCCTTGCTGGTTATCTGCTATGTGCCAGCCATGGAGACCCTTCTCTTTACCTCAGTTCTGAAAAGACAACCTCATTAACTGTACTTGAAAAATAAGTCCTCTTCAGAAAGGACTCTCAAACCTGGACTAGGCTGAGCCCAATAGAGAATGTCAAAAGGGCTGGGATCCAGTTTAGCATGGCCTCAAGTCTCATTTGAATCTTTGTGTCTGGGTTGTGTGGCTTAGTACTTGTCCAGGAGCCATCTTTCCCAATGGGCTGGAGCCCTCACTGTGGCTGGCAAAAATGTCTGGCTGGTCCACAAGTCTCCCAGAGTCCAGCCTGACATCTGGCACATAGCAGATGTTCACTGTTTAATGAGTGAACAAGCTGCAGTTTCTTCATCTGTACAATGAGGATAATGATTTCTGAGATGCCTATCTTACCTTACAGTGCTGTTATGTACTGAAGTCAGAGTGATAATGATACTGAATATAAGGTACCCTCATAATTGTAGTTTTCACACCTACTGTGTCCAATCAATGTCACATGCAATGCCTACAACAAGACTGAGCCCAGTGTATGGTCATTTAACAACTTCCAATTACTGTACATCCACTAGAATGGCTACTAACGGCCTATTTAAAAGACTGATAACAACAAATGTTGGCAAGAATGGGGAGCAACTGGAACCCTCACACACTGTTGGTAAAATGATACAAACACTTCAGAAAATAGTTTGATGGCTTCTTTTCTTTTTTTTTTTAATTATTATGCTTTAAGTTCTAGGGTACATGTGGATAACGGGCAGGTTTTTTACATATGTATACCTGTGCCATGTTGGCGTGCTGCACCCATCAACTCGTCAGCACCCATCAACTCGTCATTTACATCAGGTATAACTCCCAATGCAATCCCTCCCCCCTCCCCCCTCCCCATGATAGGCAGTTAAACATAGAGTTACCATACGATCCAGCAATTCCATTCCTAGGTATATACCCAAATGAAACAAAAACGTATGTTTGCACAAATACTTGTACTCAAATGTTCACAATAACATTACTCATATTGTCTCCCACCTGGAAAAATATGTTCATCAACAGGTTAATAGCTAACAAAATGTGACATGATGCAATAAAAAAAATGAACCACTGACACATTTTACAACATGGATGACCTCAAACACATGCTGTATAAAAGAAGCCAGACAAAAAATACAAACTATGATTCTACCTGTATGAAACTCTAGAAGGGACAAATATAACCTATAGGAACACAAATCAGATTATTAAATACATCTAAGAATGGGGCATTGAATGAGAATGGACATTAGGGAAGGAATATTTTCCCTATATTGAGCTGAGTTCTGGTTATACAGGTTTATACCTATATAAATAGTCACTTAATGTTCATATGCTATCCTATATATGTAAGCTATGCCTCTCAATATTTAAAAAATAAAAAGAAAAAAGAAAATGTCTGTTCTCAGGCAAATTGGGAAAACATATAGTGCAACAAATACAGTCTTATAGTTTGCTATGTGTATGGCAGTATTTTAAGTATTTTACATAAATTAATTCAAGTTAATTCTCACAATAAACTTATAAGGAAAATACTATGGTTATTCCAGTATTACAAAGCAGAAACTAGATTTGAAGAAGTTAAGCAACATTTCCTGTGTCACAGAGCCAATAACAAGTCTAGTGGAGATTAGAACCCGGGCCTGTGTGGCTCCAAAGCCCTTAACCAAGAAACAAATTTGATTCCCCAACAGCTCTCTCTAGTGAATGCGGGTGAGTTAGTTGTGATAGGCTGAGCACTCCAGAGAAAATTGACCAGAGGGCTGATGGCCCCGGAAAGCTTTGGGCAGGTGAGGTGAGGAGATTTGGTGACCAGCTCACAGTCTGCACAGGGCAAGACTGAAGCAGAGGACAGAGATTTGTTCTGATGGGCTCTAGTAGGCTGTGCTGAGGCCAGGGAGGCAGACTACCACTCAACCAAAGCAATAGCATAGGCAGAGTGCGTCCCACTGGAACAGGATGTCTTATGGTGGTGAGCAACCTGTCACTGCAGGTCAGTCACTGGGTAGAGACTTGAGGAAGTCCCACACACAGTGATTAAGACACAAGGCAGTCTTCAAATCCAGGCTTTGCTCCTTCAAGCTGGGTAACCTTTGGCAAGTTACATAGCTTCACTGGGGCCAGTTTTCTATCTGTAAAGTGGAAATACTGTTAGTGGCTTCCTCCCATAAGTATTAAAGGAGAGAATGCACGCAGAGTGCATGGCTCAGTGCCTGGCACGCTAAATAAAGGTGACCTGCTGCTGTTGTTGTCATCATGTTGTGGATAATACTGGGCTAGTATCTAAATAAAAAGCTCAGTAACTTAGTAACAAAGCAAGGGCTAATCACTTTAAAACAAAACAAAAAAAGTCCTGAAAGTCTTTCTGAAATCCGAGCAGCTTTGACTTCGTCTTGAGGGCGCTCTTCAGTAGGCCAATGATGTGGTTGTATTTTCATGTTCACATGTTCACCCTGGTTGCCATGTGAAAAGTAGCCTGAAAGGACAAGACTGGAGGCAGAGAGACTGGTTTGGAGGCTGTTGCAATTGTCCAGGCAAGTGTTAATAGGAATTGGCAATGAAGGACAGCCACAACTGGCTACATCTGAAAAGGAAGAAGTGTTTCCCCTCTTTGACATGCACAAAGGCCCAGAACACCCCAATGGGTGCTGAAGAATTAGATTAGAGTTCCAGGCTCTAGCCCTGCATCAGCATGCTAAAGAGTCAGGCACAGATGATGGAGTAGGAACATGATCAGAAGTGACAGGCCTTTGTCTGCAGGGCCCTATACTACCCACTGAGGCTTTAATCATAAACGGTTGATTCTAAATGGCTGCCAAACCGTCTGTTCTGTTCAGGGCCACAGCTTCCAATCCAAACCTGAACACTCCACAGAGCTAATCTCTCCAACCTAGCCAGCACACTCAGGGGCAAAATGCAGGGGAGAAGGACTGTCCCCAGGCAGAGAAACATTGAACAGAACCCTGAACCCTTCTGTGGACACAGTGCTTTACAATTTACAAAGCAGGATCACATCTATTATCCTCGGGGTTTGTACAAGCACTTCTCCTGCTTCACGTCAGGAGACTGACTTGGGGAAAAGTTCAGTTTTGTATCATGTGTGATGTTATCTGCAGCTTTTTTTCATAGAATGCTTTACCGGGTATAGGAAGTTCCTTTCTACTCTTAGTTTGTTCAGTGTTTTTATTATAAAAAGGTGTTATACTTTGTCAAATACTTTTTCTGGGTACAAACAAGATCATGTGGGGTTTTTTCCTTTTATTCTATTAATATGGTGTATCATATTGAATATGATACCATTTTTAGATATCAGGCTATTAAAAGTAAGAAATAGCTTCTTTAATATACATTTAGAAATATGTGTTTCAAAACTCAAAAAATAAAAGACAAGTGTATGATAACCAGAAAGTTGGTACCACTGTAACCAGAAGTACCACTGTCTCTGTTATGGGGAAGAAAACCAGAGATGAGCTAGGGAAGGAGCACACGGTTGGTTGCCATGGTGTCAGGGGATGCTCTTGATCTTGATCTGAGGGGTTGGTTCATGTGTTTTATATTCCTATAAGCAATATACCAGGATTGCAATTTCTCCACATCATTGACAACACCTTTTTCTTTTTAAGAAAAAAAAAGTCTGTTTTATCAGAGACTAGGATTGCAATCCCTGCCTTTTTTTTGTTTTCCATTTGCTTCGTAGATCTTCCTTCATCCCTTTATTTTGAGCCTATGTGTGTCTCTGCACTTGAGATGGGTCTCCTGGATACAGCAAATTGATGGGTCTTGACTCTTTATCCAATTTGCCAGTCTGTGTCTTTTATTTGGAGCATTTAGCCCATTTACATTTAAGGTTAATATTGTTATGTGTGAACTTGATCCTGTCATTATGATGTTAGCTGGTTATTTTGCTCGTTAGTTGATGCAGTTTCTTCCTAGCATCGATGGTCTTTACATTTTGGCATGTTTTTGCAATGGCTGGTACCAGTTATTCCTTTCCATGTTTAGTGCTTCCTTCAGGAGCTCTTGTAGGGCAGGCCTGGTGGTGACAAAATCTCTAAGCATTTGCTTGTCTATAAAGGATTTTATTTCTCCTTCACTTATGAAACTTAGTTTGGCTGGATATGAAATTCTGGGTTGAAAATTCT
This sequence comes from Theropithecus gelada, assembly GCF_003255815.1. Lineage (NCBI taxonomy): Eukaryota > Metazoa > Chordata > Mammalia > Primates > Cercopithecidae > Theropithecus > Theropithecus gelada. The sequence continues at coordinate 149,407,577 of NC_037689.1, read as the reverse complement.
TTTCTTTAAGAATGTTGAATATTGGCCCCCACTCTCTTCTGGCTTGGAGAGTTTCTGCCGAAAGATCGGCTGTTAGTCTGATGGGCTTCCCTTTGTAGGTAACCCGACCTTTCTCTCTGGCTGCCCTTAACATTTTTTCCTTCATTTCAACTTTGGTGAATCTGACAATGATGTGTCTTGGAGTTGCTCTTCTCGAGAAGTATCTTTGGGCGTTCTCCGTATTTCCTGAATTTGAATGTTGGCCTGCCTTGCTAGGTTGGGAAAGTTCTCCTGGATAACATCCTGCAGAGTGTTTTCCAACTTGGTTCCATTCTCCCCATCACTTTCAGGTACACCAATAAGACGTAGATTTGGTCTTTTCACATAGTCCCATATTTCTTGGAGGCTATGTTCATTTCTTTTTATTTTTTTCTCTAAACTTCTCTTCTCACTTCATTTCATTCATTTGATCTTCAATCTCTCATACCGCTTCTTCAAGATGGTCGAGTCAGTTACTGAAACTCGTGCATTTGTCATGTAGCTCTCATGTCATAAACAGACTTTAAACCAACAAAGATCAAAAGAGACAAAGAAGGACATTACACAATGGTAAAGGGATAAATTCAACAAGAAGAGCTAACTATCCTAAATATATATGCACTCAATACAGGAGAGCACCTAGATTCATAAAGCAAGTCCTTAGAGACTTACAAAGAGACTTAGACTCCCACACAATAATAATGGGAGACTTTAATACCCCACTGTCAACATTAGACAGATCAATGAGACAGAAAGTTAACAAGGATATCCAGGAATTGAACTCAACTCTACACCAAGCAGACCTAATAGACATCTACAGAACTCTCCACCCCAAATCAACAGAATATACATTCTTCTCAGCACCACATCGCACTTATTCCAAAATTGACCACATAGTTGGAAGTAAAGCACTCCTCAGCAAATGTAAAAGAACAGAAATTATAACAAACTGTCTCTCAGACCACAGTGCAATCAAACTAAAACTCAGGATTAAGAAACTCAATCAAAACCACTCAACTACATGAAAACTGAACAACCTGCTCCTGAATGACTACTGGGTACATAATGAAATGCAGGCAGAAATAAAGATGTTCTTTGAAACCAATGAGAACAAAGATACAACATACCAGAATCTCTGGGACACATTTAAAGCAGTATGTAGAGGGAAGTTTATAGCACTAAATGCCCACAAGAGAAAGCAGGAAAGATCTAAAACTGACACCCAAACATCAGAATTAAAAGAACTAGAGAAGCAAGAGCAAACACATTCAAAAGCTAGCCAAAGGCAAGAAATAACTAAGATGAGAGCAGAACTGAAGGAGATAGAGACACAAAAAGCCCTTCAAAAAATCAATGAATCCAGGAGCTGTTTTTTTGAAAAGATCAACAAAATTGATAGACCGCTAGCAAGACTAATAAAGAAGAAAAGAGAGAAGAATCAAATAGACACAATAAAAAATGATAAAAGGGATATCACCATCCATCCCACAGAAATGCAAACTACCATCAGAGAATATTATAAACACTTCTACGCAAATAAACTAGAAAACCTAGAAGAAATGGATAAATTCCTGGACACACACACTCTCCCAGGACTAAACCAGGAAGAAGTTGAATACCCGAATAGACCAATAACAGGATCTGAAATTGAGGTAATAATTAATAGTCTACCAACCAAAAAAAGTCCAGGACCAGACGGATTCACAGTCGAATTCTACCAGAGGTACAGGACGAGCTGGTACCATTACTTCTGAAATTATTCCAATCAATAGAAAAAGAGGGAATCCTCCCTAACTCATTTTATGAGGCCAACATCATCCTGATACCAAAACCTGCAGAGACACAACAAAAAAAGAGAATTTTAGACCAATATCCCTGATGAACATCGATGCAAAAATCCTCAATAAAATACTGACAAACCGAATCCAGCAGCACATCAAAAAGCTTATCCACCATGATCAAGTGGGCTTCATCCCTGCGATGCAAGGCTGGTTCAATATATGCAAATCAGTAAACGTAATCCAGCATATAAACAGAACTAAAGACAAAAACCACATGGTTATCTCAATAGATGCAGAAAAGGCCTTTGACAAAATTCAACAGCCC
>NC_037689.1:149337338-149400678 GCF_003255815.1 Theropithecus gelada | reverse complement strand
AAAGATCTAAAATTGACACTCTAACATCGCAATTAAAAGAACTAGAGGAGCAAGAGCAAACACATTCGAAAGCTAGCAGAAGGCAAGAAATAACTAAGATCAGAGCAGAACTGAAGGAGATAGAGACACAGAAAACCCTCCAAAAAATCAATGAATCCAGGAGTTGGTTTTTTGAAAAGAGCAACAAAATTGACAGACCACTAGCAAGACTAATAAAGAAGAAAAGAGAGAAGAATCAAATCGACGCAATAAAAAATGATAAAGGGGATATCACCACTGACCCCACAGAAATACAAACTACCATCAGAGAATACTATAAACACCTCTATGCAAATAAACTGGAAAATCTAGAAGAAATGGTTAATTTCCTGGACAATTACACTCTTCCAAGACTAAACCAGGAAGAAGTTGAATCCCTGAATAGACCAATAGCAGGCTCTGAAATTGAGGCAATAATTAATAGCCTACCAGCGTTTTCTTTTTTTTAACCTTAAATTCGGGGTACAGTGCAGGTTTGTTACGAAGGTAAACTTATGTCATGGGGGTTTGTTGTACAAATTACTTCCTCACCCAGATATTAAGCCTAGTACCCATTAGTTATTTTTCCTGTTCTTCTCCCTCTCCCACCCACCACCCTCTGAAAGTCCCCTGTGTGTGTTGTTCCCTTCTATGTGTCCATGTGTTCTCATCATTTAGCTCCCATTTATAAGTGAGAACATGTGACATATAATAATTATACATATTCATGGGGTACATAGTAATGTTTCAAGACATGTAGAGTGATCAGTTCAGCATAATTAGCATATACACAATCTCAAACATTTATCATTTCTTTGTGTGTGGAAACACTCAATATCCCTCTCCTAGCTATTTAAAATGATATAAGATATTATTGTTAACTATAGTCATCCTACTGTGGTATAGAACACTAGAAATTATCCCTCCTATCCAGCTGTAATTTCGCATCTTTTAACAAATTTCTCCCTACCCCCACCCCATTTTTGTTACCCTTCTCAGCCTCTAAAGTCTTCTATTCTACTTTTTACTTTTATAAGATAAACTTTTTTAGCTTCCACATATGAGTAAGAACATGCATTGTTTGACTTTTTGCTCCTGGCCTGTTTTCCCTAACATCATGTCCTCTAGTTTCATTCATGTTGTTGCAAATGCCAGGATTTCATTCTTTTTTTATGGCTGATTAGTACTCCATTGTTTATGTGTATCACATTTTCTTTACCAGCTCATCTGTTGTTGGACATCTAGGTTGATTCCATATCTTGGCTATTGTGAATAGTGCTGCAATAAACGTAGGGGTGCAGGTGTCTCTTTTATATACTGATTTCATCTTCTTTGGATAAATTCCCAGTAGTGGGATTGCTGGATCATATGGTAGTTCTATTTGTAGGTTTGTGAGGAATCTCCATACTGTTCTACATAGTGGCTATACTAGTTTACATTCCCACCAATAGTGAATAAGAGCTTCCTTTTCTTTGCATCCTTGCCAGAATTTTTGTTGTTGTTGTTTTACAGTAGCCAGTCTAACAGATATGAGTGACCTCTCATTGTGGTTTTGATTTGCAGTTCACTTATGATTAGTAATGTTGAGCATTTTTAAATCTATTTGTTGGCCATTTGTATGTCTTCTTTTGAGAAATTTCTGCTAGATCATTTGCCCATATTTAATTGGATTGTTTGGCTTTTATTATTTTGCTGTTGAGTTCCTTATATATTCGGGATATTAACCCCTTTTCAGATGAATAATTTGCTAATATTTTCTCTCATTGTGTAGGTTGTCTTTTCACTCTGTTGATTGTTTCCTTTGCTGTGCAGAAGTCTTTTAGTTTAATTTAATTCTATTTGTTTATTTTTGCTTTTTCTGCCTGTGCTTTTGAAGTCTCATTCATAGAATCTTTTCCCAGACAAATGTCCTAAAGAATTTCCCTAATATTTTCCTCTACTAGTTTTATAGTTTTAGGTTTTTGTTTTTTTTTTTTTTTTTTTTTTGAGACGGAGTCTCGCTGTGCTCCCAGGCTGGAGTGCAGTGGCGTGATCTCGGCTCACTGCAAGCTCCGCCTCCCGGGTTCACGCCATTCTCCTGCCTCAGCCTCCCAAGTAGCTGGGACTACAGACGCCCGCCACCACGCCCGGCTAGTTTTTTGTATTTTTAGTAGAGACGGGGTTTCACCATGTTAGCCAGGATAGTCTCGATCTCCTGACCTCGTGATCCACCCGCCTCGGCCTCCCAAAGTGCTGGGATTACAGGCGTGAGCCACCGCCCCCGGCCGGTTTTAGGTATTACATTTGGGTTTTTCATCCATTTTGAGTGATTTTTGTGTAGGGTGAGAGGCGTGGGTCTAGTTTCATTCTTATGTGCATGGATATCCAATTTTCCCTAGCACTATTTATTGAAGAAACTGGCCTTTCCACAATGAGTGTTCTTGGCACCTATGTCAAAAATCAATTGGCTGCAAATACATAGATTGATTTCTGGGTTCTCTATTTTGTTCCATTGGTTCACATATCTGTTTTCATACCAGTACCATGTTCTTTTACTTACTATAGCTTTGTAGTATATTTTGAAGTCTGGTAGTATGATGCCTCCAGTTTTGTTCTTTTTGCTTAGGATTGCATTGGGTATCTGAGAATTTTTGTGGTTCCATACACATTTAAATATTTTACTCTGTTTCTGGGAAGACAGTCATTGATATTTTGGTAGGGATTGCCTTGAATCTGTAGATTGCTTTGAGTAGTATGGTCATTTTTACAATGTTAACTATTGCAATTCGTAAGCAGGGAATAAATGTCTTTCCATTTGTTTGTAACCTCTTCAATTTGTTTCATCAGTTGTTTTTTTGTTTGTTTGTTTTTTGGTAGTTTTCCTTGTAGAGGTTGTTCACCTTTTTGGTTAAATTTATTCTTAGGTATATATTTTTGTACCTATTGTAAATTGGATTGCCTTCTTGTTTTCTTCTTCAGCTAGCTTGTTGTTCATATACATCAGTTTACTATTGATTTTTGTATGTTGATTTTGTATCCTGCAAATTTACTGAATTCATTTATCAGTTCCAAGAGGTTTTTGGCAGAGTCTTTAGGTCTTTATCAATATATAAGATCATGTCACCTGCAAACAGGGACAATTTGATTTCCTCCTTTGCAATCTGGATTCCTTCTATTTCTTTCTGTTGCCTACTTGCTCTGGCTACGACTTCCAGTACTATATTGATTAACAATGGTGAAAGTGGTCATCCTTTTCTTGTTCCGGTTTTTAGTGGAAAAGCTTTCTGTGTTTTCCTTTCCAGTTTGCCTATTTTTAAAGTGGGTTTTTGTCTTTTTGTTGTTGCATTGTAACAGTATATTATGCTGTATATTCTGGATATCAAACTCTTATCAGATGGTATATCACTTGAAAATATTTTCTATCACTCTGTAGGGCGTCTTTTCACTTTCTTAATAGTGTACATTAATGCATAAAGGTTTATTTTAATTTTTTTGAAGTCCAATTTATCTGCTTATTGTTGCCGTTGCCTGTGCCTTTAGTGTCCTAAGATGCTAATGCCAAATCTGATACTATAAAGATTTATTCTTATGTTCTCTTCTAAAAGTTTAAGATTTAGCTCTTACATTTAGACCATTGATCAATTTTCATTAAATTTTTATAAGGTGTGAGATAGTGGGTCCACATTTTATTCTTTTGTATGTGGAAATCTAGTTGTTCCTGAACAATTTGTTGAAAAGACTATTGTTTTCTCATTGAATTGACTCGTCACCCTTGCCAAAATTTGATTGGCCATAAATCTATTTTTGAACCTCAATTCTATTTCATTGGTCTATATGTCTATCCTTATGTCAGTACCACACTATTTTGATTACTGCAGCTTTGTATTAGGTTTTGAAATCAGGAAATTGTGAGCCCTCTAAATTGTTTTTCTTTTTCAACATTCTTTTGGCTATTTGGGGACCCTTACAATTCCATATAAAGTTGGAATCAACTTTACTCTTTCTTCAAAAGCACCTGTTAGAATTTTGATAAAGATTGTGTAGACTGTATAGATTAATTTGGGTAGTATTATCATCTTAATGATATTAAATCTCCTCATTAATTAACACAGGCTGACTTTCTGTTTATTTATGTTTTTAATTTCTTTCAGCAATGTTTTGCAGTTTTCAGTTAGTTCGCAGTTTGCACATCTTTCATATGCTAAGTTTAATTTATTCCTAGTATTTTATTCTTTTAGATGCTATTATATATACATTGCTTTATTAATTTCTTTGAACTGGTTATTGCTGATGTATAGAAACAACTGGTTTCTATGTGTTGATTTTGTTCCCTGAAACTTTGCTGAATTTTTTATTAGCTCTAGAAGATTTCTTATGGATTCTTTGGGATTTTATATATATAAGATCATTACATCTGTGAAAAGAGATAGTTTTACTTCTTTACAATTTAGATGCCTTTTTTTCTGGCCTAATTTGTCTGACTAGAACTTTACAAAAACAATCAAGTACGATTTGATAATCAAGTAGAGACGTCAAGTTGGCAATAGGATATGTGAGTGAGAAGTTTAGAAGAGAGGTTAACACTGGAGATATAAACTTGCAAATCGTAAGCATATAGATAATATTGAAAGCCATAAAACTGGATAAGATCCCCAAGGGGTACAGTGTAAAGAGAAAGAATAGAAGAGTCCAAGTACTGAGTCTTGGGTCACTCCAAACATAAGAGTTTTGGAGCAGAAGGAGGATCTAGCAATAGAAATTGGAAAGGAGCAGACAGTGAGGTAGGAAGAAAATCAAGAAAGTGAGATATTACAAAATTCAAATGAGGAAATATACCATAACTTGTTAAATCTACCTTATAAATAAATATTGAATCTGTCCTCTTCTGCCAATCTCGGCCCTTACCATTGAAGTCCAAACCAACATCATTACTTGCCTATATTGCCATAATTCACCCTAACTCATCTTTCTACATTCACCCTTTACTTCCCTCAAGTACATTAATAACTCTGCATCCAGAGTGATATTTCTAAAATGTAGATTTTGTCATGACATTTTCTTCTTTTATATTCTCCAATGGCTCCCCATTGATTATTTATTTTGGTTCTTCATTGTATCACTCTATGTCTTAGAACATGTTGCTTCCCTCTGCATGGAACACTCTCCCCTGCCTCTCTCCACACTTTTCTCATCTGTCAACTCTTAGATCCTCTAGGTGGGTGTTTCTGGCTCCCTCCCCTTCCTGTGTTCCCCATTCTACCAGTTTATCTAGAAGGTAGCACTCATCACACTCTATTGCCAACGTCTGCTGTCTCTCTTTTATAAGATTGTGATCTCTGTGAAAGCAGTGGCTTCTATATATTTTGTTCAACTGCTTTCCTTTAGTGCTTGGCACACAGATTATGTTCTATATATGTTTGTTGAATGAGTGGCTCCGTTCCATGAATGCATGACTGTTTCCCAAGAGCATAAGGTGCTGAGTTTTGCATTCTGTGACAATATTCAGTGCAGATACATGTTTTAAACTTGATTTGTCTCAGAGTTATATTCTTCTGACTTCTCATGTATGATCCATCACTACGTTGCACAATAATAAGTATGCATTAAAACTTTAACTTTTCTGTTAAAATGTACTATTCACAATAGACAAAGATGAGAAAACAACAACAAATAACCATTAATTGATGAATGGATAAAGAAAATGTTTATTCATTTATGCAATGGAGTATTATTTGGCCATAAAAGGGAATGAAGCTCTGACACATTCTACAACATATTATGCTGAGTGAAATCAGAAGCCGGACACAAAGACTGCATATTGTATGATTCCATTCACATGAAATATCCAGAAGAAGCTTATCCATAGAGACATATAGCAGGTGAGTGGTTATCTAGGGCTGGAGGGCTCAGGGGAAATGGGGAGTGACTCTTTAATAGATACAGTGTTTCCATTTGGGATGACAAAAATGTTCTGAAACTAGATAACATTGATGCTTGCACATTGTGAATGTACTACATGCCTCTGAAATGTAAACTTTAAAATGGTTAAAATAGTGAATTTGACATTATGCGCATTTTACCACAACATAAATACATAGACAGAGAATCACATATAGCAGATAACTTTTGGTGCCATTTGTCTGATTGCTGCACAAGGTTCTTCAATATTCAGAGCCCATTGGTCCCCTTGATATCACATTTTTTCTCTTCCTTTACTAGCTGTGTGGTCTTATGGGAGTTCACTTCATTTCCCTGTCTCTATTAGCACATCTGTAAAGTGGGAAGAATAATAGTTGTTCCACCAACCTTCCAAGGGTCCTGTTTATCTTTCGGGCAATAACATAGCTTTTCCAGACCCTTCGGATGGGAAAGAGAATATTAGCCCAGAGAGCTCCTGGTCTTGCTGCAGTCTTGGGTGAGAATGGCTCATCAAGGCCAGAAAGGGAGCTAATGGTCCATGGAGTTCTCATCAGCTGATCTGTCCTTGCAATGCTGTACTACCCTCCTACACACCCAAATACCTGGCATTTAAAGCACACAGGGATACACCAGCCCAAACACATAGAGTGGGTACTTAAGCATTACAAAAGGGCAGCATGTTCCAGCATAAGTGAAATACAGCATCATCTCACAGTCAGCATCCTTAGTGAACCACCACTGAGAAGGCAGTGTGAATGCCTCAGAGTCGGGCTACTGTGTTACTCCTTCCCTCACTGAGCCATCAGGAAGCAGACCATAAAGACAAAAGTGGCAGTGGGTGGAATGTACACAAGGTTGACCTAAAAGAGGATCAGGTCCAGTATGAGCCAAAGAGATACCATAGATACTGACAGGGTCATTCTGACCATTACAACCTCTGGACACCATCCCTATTCCCAGGAGAAGGCCAGGAGTCTCTTTTTATGTAGGAGTTACTCCAGAACAACTTTTATTTCCCTTAATGAGTTTATACCTAGGCCGTTTCCCAGACTTCTGCAACTTCTTGGGTCATCCATATCGAGACAAGCTAATTGAACTACATGCTTCAAATGGGAAGCATGCTCATCGTCACCTACTGTAGGTCCCCAAAGGATCAAACTTGTTGACAAAGATACTGTTGGTGATAATGATAACAATACCATTTCTGCCAATAGCTTTCATTTATAGGGGTCTACCTTGTCTCAGGCATCCAGTGAGTTATATCTTAAATTCTCACAATAACCCCATGCAAGAGGTACTGTTATTAGCCCCATTTTATAAATGAGGATGATTAGGATTAGGGAAGTTATTTTCTTGGGGTCCACAGCTAGTGGGTGGCCTTGAATTAATTGGGCCTTGAACCACCTGATTCCAAAGTCTAGGTCCCTTCCATTGTACCTCATTGCCTCTTCCCCTTCCCCTTTCCCCTATCTGCTGGTTCTTTCAGCTCCCCAGGCCACTTCCCTTTCTCTTAGCTTCTCAGTGAAACAAGAACAGAAGAAAAGAAACTGGGGATGACCCTCACCTCCTCACTGGGCCTCTTGCCCTCTGAAGCTGAAGCCCAAGTCCCAAGATGGGCTTCCAAATAATCTCAAATGGCCTTGGAGCCATCCCTTCAAAACCCTGTGGCACACCTTGGACTGGACACCAGTGGCAGCTAAGGCTCTGTGAACCTTGTTAGCCTCTCTCAAATTCAGAGAGTTTGAAGTGGAATAAAAACTGTTTTTCAAAGGTAAGTCTTCTTTGGAATGTCAATCAATTCTTGATTCCAACACATGAGCCTGAACTGAAGGAGATATCTTACTAATAGCTGCCCTACAGCTGGGCAGTGTTCTATAGCGTCTTCTAGCTGTAGAGCAGGTATTAGTAAGATAAACCCAGATCCATACTAAAGGTGTGGAGGAGCCCTGGTGAGCTGGAAGTTTCCCACCCCCAACTCACAGAATCATGATGAGATCTGTAAGATTCCTCAATTTCTGCCCCTGTGAGTGTTCAAGGCTCCTGCCTTGTCTCTAGACTTGGAGTTGGATAGGGTATAAAACATGATCCATGCTATATTTTATGGTAACCCCCAAGATGTGAGGCCAGAGGTGGGGGAGATTGGAGGCAGAGCAGTCAACTGGGAACTTTAACAAGAGTCCATGAAAAGATAATGAATTGGTAAGACAGATCCCCGAGCCTGGTAGGATTCGTAGAGTATGGCATCTGATTGCCAATTAGGCCCTCGATCTCACTGTGTGCATCCCTACTGCTGTGCTTTTGAGCATGCTTGCGCCTCCTGCTGGTATGCTTTCCCCCATATCTGCTTCTCAAAATCTCCATTGTCTTCCCAGTCCTATCCAAAAGGCCACCTCATCCAGAGGCCTAGCTTGCTATTCTTCCCCTCCTTGTGCCCAACCACTGGCGATTCTTCCTCACTCCAACCCCTAAAGCTTGCTCTGTGTGCTTCTCACCTGGAGTCCCTTACCACTCCTGTATTAGTATTCCCAACACACATTTCCCACTCCCTTGCAAAGCTGGTAGAGCTTTGAGACTCATGCAACATTGAAGTGCTCAGCACTGGGCCTGGCACAAAGTAAAAGCCCAATAAATACTCATTGACTTCAATGCTTTGAATAGCATTTGGGGGCTGGCACACATTCCCTATTCTCCACAGGCCCACTGAGTTTTGGCTCAGAGGGAAATAATGTGTTTGCTTTCCCAAGTTGGCTACTGGCTGCTGCCATTTCACTGACTGCCGTCCTCAGCAAGGAGCCCACCTGTCCCTCAGTTCTGCAGACTGCTTGCTTCGTCGGTGGGCCTTGGACTCCACATGCCCACTATTGCTCCCCTAATCTAGGCAGGAGTGCCCCATCACAAGAATTGGGCCAGTCTCAGTTAAAAGAATTTACAATTTGGGAAAGTGGTCTCTGAGGAGACAGGGTTTGGGCAAGTGAGAGAAGGGGAAATTAGTGGAGAGGGAAGCTGGAGCACAGAGGGGAGAAACAAGAGCAAAGAAAAGACAATACTTTGAAATTTAAGGGCCATGAAAACCATGGAACTCTAAGGCAGAGCACTCCACCCCAAGACTTTCAGCTTGATTTAGCTGAAGAATTCTTGTTCTGTAGAACAGATACAAGTGAAGGAATTCAGCTCCCTGCCTTTTTTTTTTTTTTTTTTTAATACTTTAAGTTCTAGGGTACATGTGCACAACGTGCAGGTTTGTTACATATAAATACATGTGCCATGTTGGTGTGCTGCACCCATTTAACTCGTCATTTACATTAGGTATATCTCTTAATGCTATCCCTCCCTCTTCCCCCCTTCCCACAATAGGACTCGGTGTGTGATGATCCCCTTCCTGTGTCCAAGTGATCTCACTGTTCAATTCCCACCTATGAGTGAGAACATGTGGTATTTGGTTTTCTGTTCTTGCAATAGTTTGCTGAGAATGATGGTTTCCAGCTTCATCCATGTCCCTACAAAGGACACAAACTCATCCTTTTTTATGACTGCATAGTATTCCATGGTGTATATGTGCCATATTTTCTTAATCCAGTCTGTCACTGATGGATATTTGGGTTGATTCCAAGTCTTTGCTATTGTGAATAGTGCTGCAATAAACATATGTGTGCATGTGTATAGCAGCATGACTTATAATCCTTTGGGTATATCCCCAGTAGTGGGATGGCTGGGTCAAATGGTATTTCTAGTTCTAGATTCTTGAGGAATCGCCACACTGTTTTCCACAATGGTTGAACTAGTTTACAGTCCCACCAACAGTGTAAAACAGTGTTTCTCCACATCCTCTCCAGCACCTGTTATTTCCTGATTTTCTAATGATTGCCATTCTAACTGGTGTGAGATGGTATCTCATTGTGGTTTTGATTTGCATTTCTCTGATGGCCAGTGATGATGAGCATTTTTTCATGTGTCTGTTGGCTGTATGAATGTCTTCTTTTGAGAAGTGTCTGTTCATATCCTTGGCCCACTTTTTGATGGGGTTGTTTGTTTTTATCTTTTAAGTTTGATTGAGTTCTTTGTAGGTTCTGGATATTAGCCCTTTGTCAGATGAGTAGATTGTAAAAGTTTTCTCCCATTCTGTAGGTTTCCTGTTCACTCTGGTGGTAGTTTCTTTTGCTGTGCAGAAGCTCTTTAGTTTAATTAGATCCCATTTGTCCATTTTGGCTTTTGTTGCCATTGCTTTTGGTGTTTTAGACATGAAGTCCTTGCCCATGCCTATGTCCTGAATGATATTACCTAGGTTTTCTTCTAGGGTTTTTATGGTTTTAGGTCTAACATTTAAGTCTCTAATCCATCTTGAATTAATTTTCATATAAGGAGTAAGGAAAGAATCCAGTTTCAGCTTTCTACTTATGGCTAGCCAATTTTCCCAGTACCATTTATTAAATAGGGAATCCTTTCCCCAATTCTTGTTTTTGTCAGGTTTGTCAAAGATCAGATGGCTGTAGATGTGTGGTATTATTTCTGAGGACTCTGTTCTGTTCCATTGGTCTCTATCTCTGTTTTGGTACCAGTACCGTGCTGTTTTGGTTACTGTAGCCTTGTAGTATAGTTTGAAGTCAGGTAGCATGATGCCTCCAGCTTTGTTCTTTTGGCTTAGGATTTTCTTGGCCATGCGGGGTCTTTTTTGGTTCCATAAGAACTTTAAAGCAGTTTTTTCCAATTCTGTGAGGAAAGTCATTGGTAGCTTGATGGGGATGGCATTGAATCTATTAATTACCTTGGGCAGTATGGCCATTTTCACGATATTGATTCTTCCTATCCATGAGCATGGTATGTTCTTCCATTTGTTTGTGTCCTCTTTTATTTCACTGAGCAGTGGTTTGTAGTTCTCCTTGAAGAGGTCCTTTACATCCCTTGTAAGTTGGATTCCTAGGTATTTTATTCTGTTTGAAGCAATTGTGAATGGGAGTTCATCCATGATTTGGCTTTCTGTTTGTCTGTTACTGGTGTATAAGAATGATTGTGATTTTTTGCACATTGATTTTGTATCCTGAGACTTTGCCGAAGTTGCTTATCAGCTTAAGGAGATTTGGGGCTGAGATGATAGGGTTTTCTAAATATACAATCATGTCATCTGCAAACAGGGACAATTTGACTTCTTCTTTTCCTAACTGAATACCCTTTATTTCTTTCTCTTGCCTGATTGCCCTAGCCAGAACTTCCAACACTATGTTGAATAGGAGTGGTGAGAGAGGGCATCCTTGTCTTGTGCCAGTTTTCAAAGGGAATGCTTCCAGTTTTTGCCCATTCAGTATGATATTGGCTGTGGGTTTGTCATAAATAGCTCTTATTATTTTGAGATACATTCCATCAATACCGAATTTATTGAGAGTTTTTAGCATGAAGGGCTGTTGAATTTTGTCAAAAGCCTTTTCTGCATCTCTTGAGATTATCATGTGGTTTTTGTCTTTGTTCTCCTGGATGATATCCCGCAGAGTGTTTTCCAACTTGGTTCCATTTTCCCCATCACTTTCAGGCACACCAATCAGACGTAGATTTGGTCTTTTCACGTAATCCCATATTTCTTGGAGACTTTGTTCATTTCTTTTTACTCTTTTTTCTCTACACTTCTCTTCTCCCTGCCTTTTTGAGCTCCCTCTCTTTCTTTTCCTTCCATGGCAGCCTCTAGGGCCCCTATTTGAGACTTTGTGATCCAGGTCAAGGTGAAAAAGCAGGTTCAGACATAGGTCATCTGCAATAAGCAAAAGAAGTAAGGGGCATGGGCCAGAGTTTAACTCAAGACACCTGGAGACTCAGACTGGAGTCTGGTGCATTTTTTACACTGGGCAAATCCTCTCTATGCCTCCTCTTTGGTTTTCTCACCCGAGAGGTAGTTACACACTTACTTTGGCTGCATTCTGGGGCTAGAGAGGTCATGGTGGGGGGTGTAGCAAGTTCACAGGCATAAGGTGCTGAATCCTGGAGGTAAGTTCCATCAGTGGCCTTGCTACTGTGGCTTCATGCAAGACCACCCTCCATAGGGTGTTCACCTTAGCTTCAGCCCCTAGCCCAGAGAAGTACAGTTCAATTCAAAGATCGATTTGAAATGTATAGTGAGGGTGTCCCAAGGCATTTTTTGTTTGTTGCCATTATTTTTAAATTTTTAAATATTTAATTGACAAACATTGTATATATATAAGGTATACAACGTGATGATTTGATATACATATGTGTTGCATACTGATTACTATAGTTAAATCATTACCACTCATAGTTACCGCTTGTGTGAGGAGGGCAGACAGTGAGGACACTTAAGATCTGCTCTTTTACCAAGTTTCAAGGATATAATACAGTATTAACTATAGTCACCATACAGTACATTAGATCTCCAGCAATTATTCATCCTATAACTGAAAGTTTATACCCTTTGATCATCACCTCCCAAATCCCCCACCTTCCAGCCCCTGGCAACCACTATTCTGTTTTTATGAGTTTGACTTCAACTTTTCTAGATTCTACATGTAAGACTTTGTGTGCCTGGCTAATTTAACATAATGTCCTCCAGGTTCATTCATGTTGTTAGAAGTGGCAGGATCTTCTTTATGGCTGAATGACATCCCATTGGGTATATGTACCACATTTTCTTTATCTGTTTATCCATTAATGGACATTTAGGTTGATTCCATATCTTGGCTATTGTAAATAATGCTGCAATGAACATGGTAGTGCAGATATCTTTATGAGAGGATCATTTAATTTCCTTTGGATATATACCAAAAGAAGGATTGCTGGGTCATATGGTAGTTCTTTCCTTTAGGATGCTCCATAGTTTTCCACAGTTGCTGCACCAATTTACAGTCCCACCAAGAGAGTATAAGAGTTCCCTTTTCTCCACACCCTTGCCAACACTTCTTATCTCTTGTCTTTTTGATACTAGCCATACTAACAGGTGTGAGGTGAAATATCATGATTATTTTGATTTGCATTTTCCTGATGATTGGTGATGTTGAGCATTTTATCATACATCCATTGGCCATTTGTATGTCTTCTTCAGAAAAATGTCCATTCAGGTCATTTGCCCATTTTTAAAATTGATGTATTTGGAGTTTGTTGTTGTTTTGTGATTTTCTTTATGTTTGTTTGTTATTGAGTTGCATAAGTTCCTTATATGTTTCATGAATACATATTGACCTCTTATCAGGTACATATCTTGTATTTTATTTTGCTGATGGTTTCTTTGCTGTGTAGGAGCCTTGTAATTTGATGTAGTCCTATTTGTTTATTTTTGGGTTTTTTGCCTGTGCTTCTGATATCATACCCAAAAACAATCATTACCAAGATCAATGGCAAGAAGCATTTCCCCTATGTTTGCTTCTAGAAGTTTTACACTTCAGGCCTTACATTTAAATCTTTAAGTCATTTCAAGTAAATTTTGGTGTGTGGCATAAGACAAGGGTTTAATTTTCCTTTTTTGCATGTGGATGTCTTGTTTTTCCAGCACTATTTATTGAAGAGCCTATTCTTTCCCCATTGTGTATTCTTGGTACCCTTGTCAAAGTTTAGTTGACAATACATATGTAAGTTTATTCCTGGGTTCTCTATTCTGCTTCACTGGTCTACACATCAGTTTTTATGCCAGTACCATACTGTTTTTATTATGGTGGATTTGCAATATATCCCAAGGCATTTATTGACACCTGAGAGTGGCATCCAAGTCAGAAGCTCAGTAGCCTTCCCAGGTTTGGGTACAGTTTACATTTGGCTTTGGAGGCCACACACTGGATACTGGGCAATGAAGCTAAGCTGCTGAGACCTCCCAGCTCTCTGAAAAGCTTTTCCATCTGACCATGTGCTTAAGGACACTTCACTTATACAGGCCTCATGTCTTGATGAGTTCAATAGTAAGGGGGTACTGCCCTAGCTCTGGGGTCTGCACTGAATCTACATGTTAGGCACCCTGCTGATCAATAACCTTCCCCAGCTGTACCTTCCACAACTATCCTTTCAGTGACTGATTTCTTTAGGGGATAGCAATACCTGGACTCCACCCTATTGCCACCTCTTCCCCTCCCACCTCCCTTACCGAACTGCTCCCTGGTGATTAAGCCTTCTCAAATCCTAGAGAGTACTGAATGTGCTCCTCAGATATATCCCTGCAAGCCTATATATAGGGGGCTAAGGGTGTGGAGGCCAGATAGAAGTCCAGCCAGGACCTAGGGACATGTTACTCATGTCATTACCCCTTCTTTGGCGCCAGTTTTGAGAAGGAATAGGAAACAGGTGCTGGACTGTGGAGAAAAATTGCTGTGAGGAGAGTGATGACCCCAGAGCAGAGGCAGCAATAATGGAGTACACACAAGATAGCTAGGCAGGCTTTCTTAGGGTCTTTTCTTCCTAGTGTGGGGAGTGGGGAAGGGGATCATGAAATTAGAGGAGGTGGTTGCTGCTAACCAGCCCCTTCAGTGGCCCCATCAAATCTCGGGCATCCATGGACACTATGATCTCTGTGTCCCTTGAGTAGTTCAATTCCTTCATTCCACAAGTAGTGATTGAGTGTCTGCTCTGTGTCAGCATTCCACAAAGTCAACATGACAGACAATGCCTCTGCCCTCATGGAGCAGGCAGTGCAGGGAGGGCACTTCTACAGCAAATAAATGCTATGAGAGGAACTATGCTCTGATTGAGAACAAAGAGAGGAAGAGATGGTTTACTAGTGTAGTCTGGTGTTCAGGAAATCTTCCTGAGGAGGTGACATTTGAGCTGAAACCTGAAAGATGTGAAGTAATTAACCATGTGAGCAGTTAGAGAAAGAGCATTTCAGGCAAAGGGACTAATGTGTACTAAGGCTATATGGGGGATGGAGGGTGGTAAGGAACTTCACTTACTCAAGGAAGGAAGGCCAGCAAGGCTTTGCGCTTTGCTAGCTCTGAGGCTCTGATTGAGACAAACTGTCCACAGCTTAGGGAGCCTACTACCACCACTATGAATCCCAGCATTCATCACTCTTGTACACCCTCCCCTCCCTTACCCACTGCAGGATGGAGGGCTTCAGGATTCCCCTCTTTTTCCTCTCTCATCCCAGAGCAGCACTGCAGATCCAGCAACCATGAGCACACCCATTCATTTCTTTTGCTTCTCTTCCTGGATGCAACTCAGTGCTTTGGAAAGCCTCAGAAATATGATATGAGAAGAGGTAGAAACGACTTCCACATATTGGAGAAGAGTCTATTTGCATTTGGATTTCCCTGTTCATTATGCACACTTGTATCTACAGACAGAGCTGACACTATACTCCTGAATGATATTGGGCCCACCATGGTGTCTTTACTATGTTTGAAACTTTGCTGTGGTTGCTATGTCCATTTGCGAAGATTCAGGTCTGACTCCTGAGGATTCATGGAATCAATAAGGACCCCACCCCCACCCCCACGCCACCTCCCGATACTAATGGCCACCAAAAATCCAAGCCCTGGCAGGTGGTAGACACATTACACATTTTGACTCACCCAGACATCTCCCAGACATCATCAGCATTGTTACTGTCCTCTCTCTCTCTCCCTTTTCATTACCATGCAATGGAAGGCGCACTGGGCCAAGAAGCCAGAAACTAAAACTATAGTCCTGGCTTTGCCACTGACCAAGTGACTGACTTTGTGACTGTGGGCAAGGTATTTCAGTATATTCATTGAGCACTTGCTATGAGACAAAAGCAAAGCTGACATCTCCTGGCTACAATTTTTTACTCTGTAAAATGGGAACAATATTATCCACCTTATTAGGCTGTCAGTGATATTATATTGATGACAGTTTGCCAAGTGTTCTAATATTCCGAACAACTCTGTAATAAAAGAACTTAAAGTTGCACTGATTAGCTGCTTCATCCAGATTTTTAAATCAATTATATTCAGGAATAATTTACATAAAATGCACCCACTTTAAGTGCACAGTTTGATGCAATCTAGCAAATGCACACATACCAAATACCACCACAAAAATCAAGATATAAAGAGTTCCCATTGGCCCCTTTGGAATAAATCTTACTCACTCCAACCTTTGACAGCTATTTATCTCCTTTCTGTAACTGTGGAGTAGTTATAATTTTTCTAGAATTTCACACAAATGTAATCAAAGAGTAAGTATTCTTGTGTTTGGCTTATTTCACTCAATATAATGTTGATTGATCTAGTTGTTGCTAGTGACAGCAGTTCATTTCTTCATATTGCTGAGTATTATTCTACATTTTAGATACACTAAAATTTTTATTCATGCACCAGCTGATGGGCAGTTAGGTCACCTCTAGTTTTTGCTATAATAAATAATGCCTCTATAAATATTCACAAACAAGTTTTTGTATGGATATGTTTCTATTTTTTGAGTAAATTCTTAGAATTGGAAGTGCTTCACATAGGGTATACAGTATATGAATGCACTATTGTCTTTAAATCTATTGACATTTTACTGGACATGAGGGTTGTTTCTAGTTTTTGGCTCTTGTGAATAAAATTGCTATTAACATTTATGTGGGCATATGTTTTGATTCACTATGGTAAATACCTACAAGTAAAATTGCTATCTGTTATGACAAATGTATGCTAAATGTTATTGGACCACGGCAAACTGGTTTTCCCAAATGCCTGTACAGTTTACATTTTCACTCGTAATACATGAAAGTTCTAGTTGGTCCACATTCTCAACAGCACTTGGTGTGTTCTGTCTTGGTATTGTGTGTCTTATTTTTTAAAACTTTATTAATTCATTTGTCTGTTTAGTGGTACCTTGTTATTTTAATTTGCATTTCCTTAATGACTAATGACGTTGAAGATCTTTTCAAGTTCATATATCTTCTTTTGTGAAGTTTATTATTCAAATCTTTTGCCCATTTATAATTTATTTGTTTTTCTTCATATTACAGAATTTTAAGAGTTATTTGTAGACTCAGCATACAGGTCCTGCATCAAATATATGATTTGTGAATACACCCCCTCACTCTGTGGCCTGTCCTTTTATTTTCTAAACAATGTCTTCTGAAAAGCAGAAGGTTTTAATTCTGGTGAAGTACAAATTATTGTTTTTGTATGGTTTAAGTTTTTGTGTAATTAAGAAAGCTTTGCCTACTTAGTGTCAAACATTTTTTCTCCTGTTTCCTCAAAAGTTTCATGATTTCAGCTTTTATGTTTAGGTCTATTATCCACATCGAGTTAATATCTGTGACTTGCATGAGAAAAGAATCAAGATTTATTTTTGGATATCCAGTTATTCTGACACCATTTCTTGAAAGAAAATATTTTCCCAATTGAGTTACATTGACATCTTAGTCAAACACCAGCTTATCTGTTTTTGAGTTCTCTATTCTGTTCCATTGATCTATGCATCTATCCTTTCACCAGTCCACAATAACGTGATTACTGTAGCTTTATGGTAAGTCTTAAAATTAGATGGTGTAAGTCCTCCAACTGTGTTCTTCTTGTTCAAGATTAACACTTAAAAAAAACTTCTGAACATATGTGTATATATATATATATGTGTGTGTGTGTATATATATGATTAAGCTTATTAGATTTTATTTAAAAGGTTTTGCTAGAGTTTTAATTTCCCTTTTGCTTTCTTCATCCACCCATTGGTTTCAAGAGCACGTTGTTTAATTTTCATCTATTTGTAAAGTTTCCAAAGTTTCTCCTGTTAACAGTTTCTAGTTTTACACTATTGTGGTCAGAATAGGTATTTGGGGCCAGACACAGTGGCTCAAGTCTGTGATCCCAGTGATTTAGGAGGCCAAGGTGGAAGGATTGTTTGAGGCCAAGAGTTTGAGACCTTCCTGGTCATCATAGTGAGACCTCATCTGTATGAATAATCTTAAAAATTAGCCAGGTGTGATGGCACATACCTGTAGTCCTCACTACTCAGGAACATCACTTGAGCCCAGGAATTCAAGGCTACAGTGAGTTATAATCATGCTAGGTGACAGAGCAAGACTCTCTTTCTAAAGTTTAAAGGTACTTGATATGATTTTGACCTTCTTAAGTTTATTAAGGCTTGTTTTGTGGCCTAATATATTATCTTTCCTATAGAATGTTCCATGTGCAGTTGAGAAGATTGTATATAATGTAGCTGTTTGATGGCATGTTCTGTAAATGTCTTTTAGGTCCATTTAATCTAGAGAGTAGTTTAAAGCTGATGTTTCTTTGTTAATTTTCTGTCTGAATGATCTGCTTGTTGCTGTAAGTGGGATATTGAAGTCCTCTACTCTTACTGTATTGGGTAGTCCGTGCTTCTCTTCAGATCTATTAATACCTGCTTGATATATTTAGGTGCTCCAATGTTGCATGCGTATGTGTTTATGATTGTTGTATTATCTTGCTGAATTGACCCCTTTATCTTTATATAATCTTTCTTTATTTTTACAGTTTTCGACTTGAAGTCTATTTTATCTGAGTATAGCTACTTCTGCTCTCTTCTGGTTTCCATTTGCGTGGAATATATTTTCCATTCCTTTTCTTTCAGTCTTGAGTGTCCTTAACTGTGAAATGAGCATATAAACCAGAATATAGCTGGGGTTTTTTTTTGTTTGTTTGTTTGTTTTATCCATTCCAGCCACTCAGTGTCTTGAATTTACATTCAAGGTGATTATTAGTAGGTGAGGAATTATTGCTATCATTTTATTTTTTTCTAGTTGTCTTGTAGATCACTTCTTCCTCTCTTACTGTCTACCTTTGTGGTTAAGTGAATTTCTTTAGTAGTATATTTTGGGTTTTGTGTTTTATTTTTATTGTATCTATTATAACTTTTTGCTTTGTGGTTACACTAAGTGTTACAAAAATATCTCATGACATAACAGGTTATTTTAAGCTGGAAACAAGTAAGCTTTTATACATAAAAGACTACATTTTAATGACACTCTCTACTTCACATTTTGAATTTTTGACAGCACCATTCACATCTTTTTATATTGCATATCCCTTAACAAATTATTATAATTATCCTTATTATTTTTAATAGTTTTATCTTTTAACCTTCATACTAAAGATGTGACTGATTTATACACCATCATTACAGTATTAGAGTATTGTGAATCTGACTGTACTTACTTTCACCAGTGAATTTTGTACTTTAAAATGCTTCAGTGTTAGTCATTACTGCCCTTTGCTTTCAGCCTGAAAACTGAAGAACTCCCTTTAGCATTTCTTTTAAGACAGATTTGGCAGTGATGAACTCCCTCAGCTTCTGTTTGTCTGGCAAAATATTTCTCTGTCCTTTATTTCTGAACGATAGCTTTGCTGGATAAAGTATTCTTGATTGGCAGGCCTCTTTTTTTCCTTCAACACTTCATATATATCATCCCACTCTCCTCTGGCTTATACAGTTTCTGCTGAAAAATATTGAGATTTGTTTTATGGCCGAGATTATGGTTTATTTTGGTGAATGCTCTGTGTAAATGTGAAAAATCTGTCAATAGTTGTTGGATAGTGTTCACAATTCTTTATCCTTTCTGTCTGTGTACTTCTATCAGTTACTGAATAAGATATATTAAAATATTCAACTATATCTATTCTCCCTCCCCTTCTGTCAATTTTTGCTTCACATACTTTGAGGCTCTATTATTAGTTGTATACATATTTAGAATTATTATATCTTGTTGATTAGTTGACAATGTTATTATTGGGATTGAGAATGTAGTTTTGTTTTTGTTTTTGTTTTGTTTTGTTTTGTTTTGTTTTTGAGATGGAGTCACTCTCTGTTGCCCAGGCTGGAGTGCAGTGGCAGGATCTGGGCTCACTGCAAGCTCCGCCTCCCAGGTTCATGCCGTTCTGCCTCAGCCTCCCAAGTAGGTGGGACTACAGGCGCCCGCCACCGCACCTGGCTAATTCTTTTGTATTTTTAGAAGAGACGGGGTTTCATCGTGTTAGCCAGGGTGGACTCGATCTCCTGACCTCGTGATCTGCCCACCTTGGCCTCCGAAAGTGCCGGGATTACAGGCATGAGCCACCACACCTGGCCGGGAATGTACCTCTTTTTAATGAAAATTGTTCTTATTTTAAATAGAGTTTGTCTTACATCAGCATAGCCACACCAGCATTTTTTTTTTTTTTGTAGTAATTGCATGGCATGTCTTTTGGGGCCCTCTTATATTCAGCCAGTTGGAGTCTTTAAATTTAAGCTGTGTTTCTTGCAAATGGCATATTGTCTTGTCTTTCATTTTCATCTACTCAATTTTTTTTAACTTTACATGGAGTTTTTAGATTATTTACATTAAAAGCATTGTTGATATGATTATGTTTAAGTGTACCATCTTGTTATCTGTTTTCTATTTGTCCCATCTGTTCTTCCTTCACCTAAACCTTTTTTTCCTGCTGTATTAGGCCATTCTTGCACTGCTATAAATAAATACCTGAGGTGGGGTAATTTATAAAGAAAATGGTTTTAATTGGCTCACAGTTCTGTAGGCTATACATGTATGGCACCAACATCTGCTCAGCTTCTGGCGAGGTCTCAGAGAGCTTTTACTCATGGCAGGAGGTGAAGCAAGAGCAGACATGACACATGGCAAAAGCAGGAGCAAGCGAGGGAAAGATGCCATACACTTAAACAACCATATTTCACAAGAACACACTCAGTATTGTGAGGACAGCACCAAGCCATGAGGGACCTGCCCCCACGACCCAAAAACCTCCCACAAGGCCCAACTTCCAACATTGGGGATGAAAATTTACCATGAGTTTTGTTGAGGACATATATTCAAACTGTATCACCTGACGTTTTGTGAGTTTTTAAAAACATTCCATTACATCTCCATTACTGACCTCTGTTTCCAACATTTTATTGTGGATTTTTTCAAACTTGTAGTAACATAGAAATAATTTTACAGGGAACACACATATAACCACCACCTAGTTTCTACTATTATGATTTTACTATAATCGTTCTATAACATACTTATGCATCCATCTATCTATCCCTCCATCCATTAATCAATCCATTTTTCAATGCATTGTAAAATAAATTACAGATGTTAGTACACTTCTCACTAAATACTGCAGCAATTATATCATGAAAATTTGATGCTGGTTTATGATTTTTTTATCCTGTGTTATAAATTTATATGAAATGGAATGCTCAAATTGGAAGTGTGCATTCTCTGAGTTTTAACAAATAAATACATTTATACAGCATAAATCCATAATAAAATTTAGAATATCATCATCTCCCCAGAAAGTTCCCATATGTCTCTTTCCAGTCAACCCCCACAATACCCATCCAATTTGATTTTTTTCTCTTATAAATTAGTTTTGCTTATTTAAGAACTTTACATAACAGGAATCCTATAATATCCTCTTTAATGTAAGGCTTATTTCACTTAGCATAGTATTTTTGAAATTAATCCAAGTCGTCGAATGTATGAACAATTCATTCCCTTATATTTCTTAGTAATATGCCATTTGTTTGGCTATACTACAACTTTTAAATGCATTCTCCTTTTGTAAGACACCTGGGTTGTTTTCAATTTTTAGCTATTATGAATACAATTTAGCTATTATGAGTGGACAAATGCTTCCAGTTTTCTTGGGTCAATTTCTAGAAGCTGAATTTCTGAGTCACTAGGCAGGTGTATATTAATCCTTATAAGAAACTGCTAGGTCTTTTGTCCGAGAGAGGTATACAATTTTGCTTTTCAAACAGCCATCTATGACTTTTCAGCTCTTCCACGTTATTGCCAATGTTTAGTAGTGTTTCAGTCTTTTTAGTTTAGTCATTCTGGTACGTATATAGTGGTATCTCACCATGGTTTTAATTTGTTGAACACTTGTTGATGTACCTATTGGCCAGTCATACTCTCTTCTAAAGTGAATGCTGAAATATTTTGTTTATCATAAAATTGGGTTACTTGTCTTATCTTAGTTTCAAGATTTCTTAATATATACTGGCTACCAGACCTTTCCATATAGTTGTTTTTAAAACATATTTTCCCTGTAGAGGCTTGCATACTTATTGTCTCTTGTTTTCTTTTGATAATTAGAAACTTTTAACATAGATAAAATCTAATTCATGATTTCCATTTTTATTGTTATTGTTTTCTGTGATGTGTATAAGAAATATTTGCATAATACCAAATTACAAAGATTTTTTTTGTTTTCTTGTAAATGAATTATGGTTTTAATTTTTATCTTGGCTAGTAATTCATTTTATTTTATTATATATAAATACGTGTGTGCGTATATATATATACATATATATATATTTCAATAGCTCTTGGGGTACAAGTGGTTTTTGGCTACTTGAATGAATTATATAATGGTGAGGTCTGAGATTTTAGTGCACCTATCACTTAAGTAGTGTACATTGTACAAAATACGTAGTTTTTTATCTCTCACCCTCCTCCCACCCTTTCCCATTCTGAGACTCCAACGTCCATTATACCACTTTGTATGCCTTTGCATACCCATAGCTTAACTCCCACTTATAAGTGAGAACATACAGTATTGGGTTTTGCATTCCGGAGTTACTTCACTTAGAATAATGACTTCTAGATCCATGTAAGTTGCTGCAAAAGGCACCATTTCATTTTTTGTATGGCTAAGTAGTATTCCACAGTGCATATATGCCACATTTTCTTTATCCACCCAGTGGTCGATGGGCACTTAGGTTGGTTCCATATCTTTGCAATTGTGAATTGTGCTGTAATAAACATATGAATACAGATATTTTTTGATATAGTGACTTATTTTCCTTTGAATTGGTACCTGGTAGTGTGATTGCTGGATCAAATGGTAGATTTACTTTTAGTTCTTTAAGAAATCTCCATACAGTTTTCCATAGCGATTGTACTAACTTACATTTTCACCAGGCATGTATAAGCATTCCCTTTTCACCACATCCAAACCAACAGCTATTGCTTTTTGACTTTTTAATAATGGCCATTCTGGCTGGGGTAAGATAATATCTCATCATAGTTTCAATTTGCATTTTCATGATGATTAGTGATGTTGAGTATTTTTTCATGTATTTGTTGGCCATTTAATATCTGCTTTTGATAAATGTCAATTCATGTTTTTTGCCCACTTTTTGATGGCATTATTATTTTTCTTTTCTTGCTGGTTTATTTGAGTTCCTTGTAGATTCTGGATATTAGTCCTTTGTCAGATGCATAGTTTGCAAATATTTTCTCCCATTCTATGAACTGTCAGTTTACTCTGATTATTTCTTTTGCTGTGCAGGAGGCTTCTAGTTGAATTATGTCTCGTTTATTTATTTTTATTTTTGTTGCATTTGCTTTTCGGGTCTTAGTTGTAAATTCTTTAACTAGGCCAGTGTACAGAAGAGCTTTTCCTAAGTTTTCTTCTAGAATTTGAATCATTTCATGTCTTAGATTTAAGTCTTTGATTTACCTCGAGTTGATTTTTTATATGCTGAGAATTAGGGAACCAATTTCATTGTTCTACATGTGACTATCCAGATTTCCTATTGTATTTATTGAACTATTTATTGAATAGGGCATCCTTTCCCAAAATTATTTTTTTATATGCTTTGTTAAAGATCAGTTGGTTGTAAGTGTTTAGTTTTATTTCTGGATTCTCTATTCTGTTCCATTGGTCTATGTATCTACTTTTATACCAGTACCATGCTGTTTTGGTAACAACAGCCTTGTAGCAAAATTTGAAGTCAGGCAACGTGATTCCTCTGGATTTGTTCTTTTTGCTTAGGATTACCTTGAGTATTTGGGCTCTTTTGTGGTTCCAGATGAATTTTAGAATTGTTTTTCCTAATTCTGTGAAAAATTATGTTAGTATTTTGATGTGAATTGCATAGAATCTGTAGATTGCTTTGGGCAGTATGGTCATTTTCATTATACTGATTCTTCCAATCCACAAGCATAGAATGTATTTCCACTAGTTTGTGCCATCTATGACTTTTTTCAACAGTGTTTTGTAGTTCTCCTTATAAAGAGGTTCACCTCCTTCATTAAATATATTTCTAGGTATTTTTTTGGCAGCTATTGTAAAAGGGATTGAGTTTTTTATCTTATTTTCAGCTTGGTGGTTGTTGGTGTATGGCAGTGCTACAGATTTATGTACATTGATTTTGTAACCTGATTCTTTACTGAATTCATTTTCCAATCTAGGAGTCTTTTAAAGGAGTCGTTAGGGTTTTCTAGGTATATGATCATATCATCGACAAACAGATAATTTAACTTCCTTTTTTCCAGTTTGGATTCTCTTTATTTCTTTCTCTTGCCTGATTGCTCTGGCTAGGACTTCCAGTATTATGTTGAATAGAAGTGGTAAGACTGGGCATCCTTGCCTTGTTCCAGTTCTTTTGGGAATGCTTTCAACTTTTCCCCATTCCATATGATGTTGGTTGTGGGTCTGTCATATATGACTTTTATTATTTTGAGGTATGTTCCCTCTATGCTTAGTTTTTTGAGGATTTTTGTCATAAAGGGATGCTGGATTTTATCTAATTTTTTGCCTCTATCAAAATGATCATATGGTTTTTGTTTTTAGTTCTCTTAATGTGATGTGTCACATTTATTGACTTACGTATATTAAGCCATTCCTGCATCCCTGGGGTGAAACCCACTTGATTGTGGCGAATATTCTTTTCGATGTGCTGTTGGATTCAGTTTGCTAGTATTTTTGTCAAGATTTTTGCATTTATGTTCCTCAAGGATATTGGTCTGTAGTGTTTTTTTTTTTTTTTTTTTTTTTTTTTTTTTTTTTTTTTTTTTTTTGGCGTTGTTGTTATATCCTTTCCTAGTTTTGGTATTAAGGTGATACTGGCTTAGTTGTATTAGCATTATTTGTTGAAAAAAATTCTTTCCCTGCACTAAATTGCTTTGAGAATGATATAGAGTAAAATCAAATGACAATGTAGTATGGGCTTATTTCTGTACTCTTAATTCTGTTCCATTAGTTTGTTTGTTAATCTTTATGCCAGTATCAGACTTTTATGATTATTATAGCCATTTTAGTAATTATATAGGTCAGGTCATATAACTACTTCGATTTTGTATTGATAGAACGTACCTCAAAATAATAAGAGCTATTTATGACAAACCCACAGCCAATATCATACTGAATGGGCAAAAACTGGAAAAATTCCCTTTGAAAACTGGCACAAGACAGGGATGCCCTCTCTCACCACTCCTATTCAACATAGTGTTGGAAGTTCTGGCTAGGGCAATCAGGCAAGAGAAAGAAATCAAGGGTATTCAGTTAGGAAAAGAAGAAGTCAAATTGTCCCTGTTTGCAGATGACATGATTGTATATTTAGAAAACCCCATCGTCTCAGCCCAAAATCTCCTTAAGCTGATAAGCAACTTCAGCAAAGTCTCAGGATACAAAATTAATGTGCAAAAATCACAAGCATTCTTATACACCAGTAACAGACAAATAGAGAGCCAAATCAGGAATGAACTTCCATTCACAATTGCTTCAAAGACAATAAAATACCTAGGAATCCAACTTACAAGGGATGTAAAGGACCTCTTCAAGGAGAACTACAAACCACTGCTCAGTGAAATAAAAGAGGACACAAACAAATGGAAGAACATACCATGCTCATGGATAGGAAGAATCAATATCATGAAAATGGCCATACTGCCCAAGGTAATTTATAGATTCAATGCCATCCCCATCAAGCTACCAATGAGTTTCTTCACAGAATTGGAAAAAACTGCTTTAAAGTTCATAGGGAACCAAAAAAGAGCCCGCATCTCCAAGACAATCCTAAGTCAAAAGAACAAAGCTGGAGGCATCACGCTACCTGACTTCAAACTATACTACAAGGCTACAGTAACCAAAACAGCATGGTACTGGTACCAAAACAGAGATATAGATCAATGGAACAGAACAGAGTCCTCAGAAATAATACCACACATCTACAGCCATCTGATCTTTGACAAACCTGAGAGAAACAAGAAATGGGGAAAGGATTCCCTATTTAATAAATGGTGCTGGGAAAATTGGCTAGCCATAAGTAGAAAACTGAAACTGGATCCTTTCCTTACTCCTTATACGAAAATTAATTCAAGATGGATTAGAGACTTAAATGTTAGACCTAATACCATAAAAACCCTAGAGGAAAACCTAGGTAGTACCATTCAGGACATAGGCATGGGCAAGGACTTCATGTCTAAAACACCAAAAGCAACGGCAGCAAAAGCCAAAATTGACAAATGGGATCTAATTAAACTAAAGAGCTTCTGCACAGCAAAAGAAACTACCGTCAGAGTGAACAGGCAACCTACAGAATGGGAGAAAATTTTTGCAATCTACTCATCTGACAAAGGGCTAATATCCAGAACCTACAAAGAACTCAAACAAATTTACAAGAAAAAAACAAACAACCCCATCAAAAAGTGGGCAAAGGATATGAACAGACATTTCTCAAAAGAAGACATTCATACAGCCAACAGACACATGAAAAAATGCTCATCATCACTGGCCATCAGAGAAATGCAAATCAAAACCACAATGAGATACCATCTCACACCAGTTAGAATGGTGATCATTAAAAAGTCAGGAAACAACAGGTGCTGGAGAGGATGTGGAGAAATAGGAACACTTTTACACTGTTGGTGGGATTGTAAACTAGTTCAACCATTATGGAAAACAGTATGGCGATTCCTCAAGGATCTAGAGCTGGAAGTACCATATGACCCAGCCATCCCATTACTGGGTATATACCCAAAGGATTATAAATCATGCTGCTATAAAGACACATGCACACGTATGTTTATTGTGGCACTACTCACAATAGCAAAGACTTGGAATCAACCCAAATGTCCATCAGTGACAGACTGGATTAAGAAAATGTGGCACATATACACCATGGAATACTATGCAGCCATAAAAAAGGATGAGTTTGTGTCCTTTGTAGGGACATGGATGCAGCTGGAAACCATCATTCTTAGCAAACTATCACAAGAACAGAAAACCAAACACCGCATGTTCTCACTCATAGGTGGGAACTGAACAATGAGATCACTTGGACTCGGGAAGGGGGACATCACACACCGGGGCCTATCATGGGGAGGGGGGAGGGGGGAGGGATTGCATTGGGAGTTATACCTGATGTAAATGACGAGTTGATAGGTGCTGACGAGTTGATGGGTGCAGCACAGCAACATGGCACAGGTATACATATGTAACAAACCTGCACATTATGCACATGTACCCTAGAACTTAAAGTATAATAATAATAAAAAATTAAAATAAATAAATAAATAAATAAAAAGATTCCTATATACATGCAACAGCTTTGTCTTTTCATACATATTTTAGAATCATCTTATCATTTCTATACAAAATTTATGATGGAATTTTGACTGGGATTGCACTGAATTTATAAGTCAATTTGGGTAAAATTGATATTTTAACAATATTGAGTATTCTATTCCATAAAATGGTCTATACCTCCAATTATTTAGCCTTCAGAAAAGTTTTGTCATTTTTCAGAATAGAGGTCTTATATATATTTTGTTAAACTGATTCCTATTTTGGTTTTGATGCTACAATAAATGAAATTTTCAAATTTTCTTTTTGTATATTAATTTTATATTTCGTGATATTGCTAAATTCACTTATTATTTAGAGGAGATGCCTTTTAGATTCCTTAGTATTTTCCACATTAAAAGTTCTGCTATCTGCAAATACAGACGGTTTTACTTCTTCTTTTCCAAATATTTTGACTTTTCTTTTGAAAATTTTTTCAAGTTTCACTGGCTATAACTGCCACTACAATATTGTATGAAAGTGGTGAGCATGGGCATCCTTTCTTGTTCCTTATCTTATGTTGAAAGCATTCAATGTTTCACCATAAATATGATGCTAGCTGTAACATTTTCATTTGTGCCTTTTGTCAGATGTAACATGATCTTATGAATATAAGTTTGCTGAGAGTTTTTATAAGAGAAAATTGTTGAATTTTGTCGAATACTTTTTCTGTCTATTGAAATGATCATTGTTTTTTACTTTTTCCTTCTAACACAGTGAATTATATTGATTACTTTTCAAGTGCTAAATCAATCTTGCATTTCAAGGAGAAACCATGCTTGATCATTATGTGTTATCATATATATATGTATATACATATATATGCATACACACATATATAGATCTGATTAAACTAACATGTGGTATTTCAAAATCAATATTCATGAGGAATATTGTTTTGTAACTCTTTGTAATATCTTTTGTTATATTTTGCTACTAAGGTTATATTGTTATATTTTGGTACTAAGATTATGTGGGATTGATAAAACAAGTCTGGAATTTTCCCTCTTCCTCTATGTTCTGATGCAGTCTGAGTAAGATAGGTGTCATTTCTTTCTTAAATGGCAGTGAAACCATCCGGACTTGAAGATTTTTTGCATGAATGTATTTGATATATTTGATAATTAATTTGATTTCTTTATTAGATATAGAACTATGCAGATTTAATATACTCTCATATGTCGGTTTTGCTAAGATATATTTTGTCTATGTCTTGCAAGTTTTCAAATTATTGTTGACATAAGTTTGTTCATGATTTTTATTAACTTGTTATGTCTTTTAGACATAAAAAAGCCTAATTAGACATGTACTGATAAACTCACTTTCACCCTTGACATTAGTAAATTGTTTTCTTTCCCTAATTGTCTAAGTAGAAATTAATCAATTTTATTGATATTTTTAAAGAACAAATTTTAGTTTGGTTCATTTTCTCAACTGTTTTTCTTTTTGTGTCCTTTCTTCTACTTACTTCAGGTTTATTTTATTCTTTAGTTTCTTTATAATAAATTATTAGATTGTATTTTGTCTTCTTTTCATTTTTAATATAAGCATAATGCTATAAATTTCTTTGAAGCACTGCTTTATCTGCATTACTCAGATTTCGATATCTTGCATGTCATTATCATTCAGAATTCAAAATAATAATTCTTTTTGTGATTTTAAAGTGCCTCTTCATGTTATCCATATGATCTATATCTTTACTAAGTTTTTTGTCTAGTTATTCTCACAACTGTTGGGATAGGACTGTTAAAACCTTCAAAAATGATTGCAAATATGTCTATTTTTTTCTTTTAATTTTGTTGATTTCTGCTTCGTGTATTTTTAATCTCTTTTATTAAATGCATATGTATTTATGATTGTTATGTCTTTCTCATGCATTGGCCCTTTTATCATTATGAAACATTACTCTTTATCTCTCATGATACTCTTTGTATTGAAGTTTATTTTGCTAATATAATAGCAATGCCATCCTTCCTTTGGTAACTGTGTGCAAGATGTATCTTTATCTCTTTACATTTAAAGTGCATCTCTTATAGATAGTACACAGTTAGATATTGGTTACATACAAGTCTAGCGATCTGTGCCTTTTAATTCAAGTATCCTCTGATGAACATTTAATGTAATTATTTACATTATATTTAATTGTTTTGGTTTCAGTGTCTCTTATGTTTTTTTCCCCTTATGTTCCTCCTTTCCTGTATTTTTTTGGCTTACTTTTCTGCTTTCATTTTATCTATTGCCTATTTACATATAACTGTCTTTATGTTACTTTTTTACATTTATAAACTTTATTTTTAAAGCAGTTTTAGATTCATGGAAAAACTGAGAGGAAGATACAGAGATATGACATATACTCCCTGCCTCCACAAATGCATAGCCTCTCCAATTATCCACATCTTCTATCATAGTGGCACAGTTGTTATAATTAATGAATCTACATTAACACATTATTGTTACTCAAAGTCCATAGCTTACATTAGAGTTCACTCTTGGTGTTGTACATTCTTTGGGTTTGGACAAATGCGTAATGACATGTAGTCACCATTTTAGTATCACACCACCATCATAGTATCACACAGAGTATTTTCACGGCCCTAAAATCCTCTATGCGCCACTTACTCATTTATCCTTTCCCCTAATTGTTAGCAAACACTAATCATTTTACTGTATACATTTTTGCCTTTTCCAGAATGTCATATAGTTGGAGTCATACAATATATTGCTTTTGCAAATTGGCTTCTTTCACTTAATTTCCTTCGTATCTTTTCATGACTTGGTAGCTCACATCTTTTTAGTGCTAAATAATAGCCCATTATCTGGATGTACCAGTTTTTTTATCCATTCACTTACTGAAGGTCTTCTTAGTTGCATCCAAGTTTTAGAAGTGATCAATAAAGCTGTTATAAATATCTATGTGCAAGTTTTTGTGTGGACATAAGTCTTCTATTTACTTGGATAAATGCTAGGAACACAATTGCTTGATTGTATGGTAAGCACGTGTTTATTTTTGTAAGAAACTGCTTAACTGTCTTCCGAAGTGGCTGTTCCATTTTGCATTTCCATCAGCAACTAATGAGAGTTCCTGTTGCTCTACATCCCTGCCAGCATTTGGTATTGCCAATGTTTTAGATCGGCCAATGTAAGATATATAGTGGTGTCACATTATCATTCTAATTTAAAACTTCCTAATGACATATGATGTTGAGCGTCTTTTCATAAGCTTACTTATCATCCATATATTTTTTGGTAAAGTGTCTGTTTGGGTCTTTTGCCCATTTTAAAAAATTGGGTTGTTCATTTTCATATTGTTGAATTTTATGAAATCTTTTTATATTTTGAATAAGTCTTTTATCATATATATCTTTAGCAAACATTTTCACTCAATCTGTGGTTTGTCTTCTTATTCTTTCAGCATTGTCTTTCACAGAGCAGAAGTTTTTCATCTTAATGAAGTCCAGCTTATCAATTAGGTTTTTCATGTATCATGCCTTTTGTGTTGTGTCTAAAATGTCATCTCCATATCTGAGGTCATCTAGGTTTTCCCCTGTTATCTTCCAGGAGTTTTATAGTTTTGAATTTTACTGCCTGTGATTAATCTTGATTGCAATTTTGTGATGGATGTAAGTTCTGTGTCTAGATTCATTTTTTTCTCCTTGTAGATGTCCAGTTCTTCTACCAATATTTATTGAAAAGACTCTTTTCTCCATTGTATTGTCTTTGTTTTTCGGTCAAAAATCAGCTGACTAGAGTTATGTGGGTCTATTATTGACTCTCTATTCTTTTCTGCTGATCCATTTGTCTATTCTTTCATCATAGTGTGCTGCCTTGATTACTGTAGATTTATAGTAAGTCTTGAAGTCAGGTAGTGTCAGTTCTCTGACTTTGTTCATCTCCCTGAATATTGAGTTGACTATTCTGTGTTTTTTGACTCTCCATATAAACTTTAAAATCAGTTTTTGTGAGCAACAAAATAAGATGCTGGGATTATTATTGGGATTGCATTGAAATTATAGATTAAGTTGTCAATATCTTGACGATATTGAGTTATCTTATCCATGAACATAGAATCGCCTCCATTTATTTAGTTCTTCTTTGACATCTTTCATCAGAGTTTTGTAGTTTTCCTTATATGCTGTACATATTTTGTCAGATTTATATCTAAGTATTTCATTTTTAGGAAGTTCTGTGTTTTTCATTCAAATTCTACTTGTTCATTGCTGGTATATAGGAAAACAACTGACTTTGGCATATTAACTTTGCATCCTGCAACCTCGCTATAATTTTTTGTTTTTGTTATAAGGTTTTGTTGTTGTTGTTGATTCTTTCAGATTTTCTACATAGGTAATCATATCACTTATGAAGAAATAAATTTTTCTTTCTTCCTAATCTATATACCTTTGGTTTCATTTTCTTATCTTATTGCCTTTGATAGGACTTCCAGGATAATGTTGAAATGCTGTAGTGAGAGGAGACATCCTTGCCTTTTTCCTGATCTCAGTGGGAAAGCTTCTAGTTTCTCACCATTAGATATGTTAGCTGTAGGTTTCCTGTAGATGTTCTTTATTAAGTCGAGGATTTTCCCCTCTATTACAGGTTTTCTCAGAGTTTTCATCATAAATGGGTGTTGGATATTGTCAAATACTTTTTCTGTATTCATTAATATGACCATATGATTTTTTTCTTCTTTAGCCTATTGATGTAGTGGATTATATTAACTTATTTTGATTGTTGAAACAACCTTGCATACCTGAAGCAAATCCCACTTGGCTGTGATGTACAATTCTTTCTTATACATTGCAGGATTCCATTTATTAATACAAATATCTATTGAGGATTTTTGCATTCATGTCAATGAGAGGTATTGGTTTGAAGTTTTATTTTCTTATAATGCCTTTGTCTGGTTTTGGTATTAGGGTAATGCTGGTCTTGTAGAATGAGTCAGAAAATATTCCCTTTGCCTTCGTCTTCTGAAAGAGATTGTAAAGCATAGGTATAATTTCTTTCTTAAATATCTAGTGGAATCCACCAGTGAGAACTCATCTGAGCCTGGTGCTTTCTGTTTTGTAAGGCTAGGAATCATTGATTCAATTTTTCAATAGATATAGGCCTATTCCGATTGTTTATTTGTATTACTTTTTATGTTACTCTAAGTGCTTAATATACACCCCTAATTTTTCGTGGTTTAGAGTTAGTGCTGTACACAAAATACTGTCACACAAAATGTAAAAATCTTGCAACTGAATTGGTCCATTCACTTCACCACCCTTCATGCTATAGTTTTCATGCACATGCACACATATATGTACTACACTATATATGTTATATGATACATATAACTCATCTTGACTCCTGAGGAAATTCATAATAGACAGGCAACTTAACTTTCTGTCTCTCAGTTTCCTCATATGTAAACTCATATGATACATATAACATATATATGCTATACATATGCTATATGCTACATGTGTTTGTGAAACAAGAGGGGGGAAATTGATTTTTCAAATTTTCCCGTGTATTTAACTTTTCTTGTGTTATTCTTTTGAATCCAGATTTATCTCACTCCAATTTAACAAATCTGCCTTCTCCCAGATTTGTTAAACATTAGAGTCACCTGAGGAAGGTTTTTATAAAAGCAGGTGCCCAGTGCCCATGACAGTGCTGTTAAATCACAAGTTCATAGGTGAAGCTTAAGCATGGGCCTTTGCAAGATGCTCCCAACATTACCTGATGTGCAACCAGGGCCAAGCAGGCCCAAGCTCCTCCCTGAGCTGCCAAATAGCATGACAAATGTCCTGGGGCTGGCTCACTGTTTTATCCTGTTCCCACCTCATGTGTTATCAAGCTATTGGCCTTATATTATCAGATTATGAGTGCCTTTCTTATCTCTCCTAAAATATCCTTCTTCAAACTTCAAAGTCTTCTCCTGATTCATGAATGTTGGCATTAGAAGACAAATTTGGTCATTCTTTCTTATAGCCTCTATCTTGCCATTTGACTCTTCCTATGATGTGTCTTTAGGTTCTCCAGCACTGTGTACCCATCTCAAAAAACTCTTTTATTCATTCTTTACAAAAAATATGTGTTACTTCTAAACTTCACCCTTATGGATATCACAGTGACATGAGAGGCATGTATTAATGTAGTAAACAGTGTACTTTCTTGAATCAAGTGGTCTCAGTTCAACACTCATCTTGACTCCTGATGAAATTCATGATAATAGACAAGCAACTTAACTTTCTGTTTCTCAGTTTCCTCATATGTAAAATAGGGATAATAGTAATTCCAACCCATAAAATTTTAGAGAAATTTGATATGCATTGTTTAGCACAATACATGACACTAAGAAAGTTCAAATCAATCAATAATAGCTGGTCATTGCCATTATTAAGACAGAAATGGTCTCTGCTTGCTACAGAGCTTACTAGGCTAGTACTAACCTAAGTGTGGTCCAGAGAGTGCTACTTATCCTTGATGGGACAGGGAGCTTGTAACAGAATGTAAACCAAATCGTCACTAAGCACGCTGTTTAATACAGTTGACGTTTATTTTCTTTTTTATTTATTTATTTTTTATTTATTTATTTTTTATTTATTTATCTTTGGAGTCTCACTCTGTTGCCAGGCTGAAGCGTAGTGGCACAATCTCAGCTCACTGCAACCTCTGCCTCCCAGGTTCAAGCAATTCTCCTGCCTCAGCCTCCCAAGTAGCTGGGACTACAGGCACATGCCACCATGCCCAGCTAATTTTTGTATTTTTAGTAGAGATGGGGTTTCACCACGTTGGCCAGGATGGTCTCAATGTCTTGACCTCATGATCCACCTGCCTCAGCCTCCCAAAGTGCTGGGATTACAGGTGTGAGTCACCGCACCCAGCCCAGCTGACATTTATTTTCTAGCAAGACTTTCTCAATGAAGGAGGTGGAGCATTGATTTACATTCTACAGCAAGTATCTCATTTTGTAACCAACCTGTACTTTAAGGAGCACTTATCCTGAGGACTTGTAGCCTCCCTTGTGTAGCTAGCTAGTGGAAATTGTTCTGGGCTTGAAGGCAGAAACCCTGATGCCACCTTTAGCTCTGTCACTGGCAGGCAAGGTGACTGTGGATAGGCCATTTAAACTCTGAACCTCTAATTATTCATTTGTAAGATGGAAATAATTACCTCTCTCTCCTTCCTTCTTGTCACCATGAGTTTCACGTGCACTAGAGGGCTGCAACAATGCCAGGAAGTGCTTCGAGGCCTCTATCTGGGAGAATAAGCCAAATAACCGTGGGGTCATTTAAAGTCAGCCGCTCTCCAGAGCTTCAGACAGAGCTCTGCAGCAGAGTAAAGAAGAATGAGTTTTGCTACTAGCTTCCTGCATACCAAAACCCAGACATTGTGACTCCCACTCTCAGGTTAAACAGAGGTAACCAAAGGCAACCAAAGTCATCATTCATTCTCTTTCAAATAATGTTTTGTGTTCAAGCTAACTGCCTTCCACTTAAAGGGTACTTTGCAATTTGGGGCCTGGCAATGGCATTGGCCACCCATTACTTAAAATCTTCGCAAATGTACAAACATTAGTACAAGCATGGAACAGAGACAAAATAACATAATGCAGCTGGTGGATAATGGGGAGGGCATTGAGGCTGAAAGCATCAAGTGCATCCTCATAGGCAATAAGCCAATCCAAGAAAACATTGGGTCCATACTGTCACCAGAGCACTAAGGTACTTCTTCTTGGAATCAGTAATAGTGCAGCACTAATGGCTGCAAAAAGGACCATATTTTCTCCCCATTCATTAATCCGTAGAAAAAGGACTGCATGGACCTCTTTACTGCTTTAACACACTCATTAGATAAAATGTACCAGTTAACCTCCTCAGAGGAAGACCATAATCTGAGCACATGAATTCTGTCCTCTCCACCCTCCTCCATTCCAGAAGTCCTCTACCTGGCAACAACTGTCAATTCTTTGCTAGGTAGCTGCTTGGAACCACCTGGCAACATCGCTGTTTATACTCTCAGATTCTCTGCTATCCACTTGCTAAGGGATTCAGCTAGTTACCAGGAGAGAGAGCGAGGCCAGACACTGGCCTCTGGTCTGTGGTATTGGTACAATACAAATCGTACCAATTGGTATTGGTACAAAGACGCTGCTTCTGCTTCTGCTTCTGCTTCTGCTGCTGCTGCCGCTCAGGAAGAGGTGTATGGTTTTCAATAACAAACTAGTAACCTGTTGTCATAGTATGTCAAACTCCACGGAGGAATTTTTAAATATAAACCCTCATTTGATCCTGACAAAAGTGCTATTATTAATCTCATCTGAAAGGTTAAGAAACAGAGGCAAGGAAGGTATAAAAATCACCCAAGGTTACATAGCTAGTGAGTAGCTTAGCCAGAATTAGAAAGCAGATCCCTGACCCCAAGTCCAGTAGACCATGGTTATCAATATTTGTCCTAATGTAACGTCTTCAGTGACTATCCAAAGGCAAGCTCTAATAATTATAGCTCCCATAGTGTAAGTGCCTCTCTGGGACAAGGCAGTTTATGACCAGGGTCTCAGGGGCCTCCCTCAGCTCTTGCTTTGGAGCCTAAGTGGCACTGCCAGTATGATGGCAACTCTGTTAGCAACATCATGACCCCCAGAACTCCTATCCTCCATTATCATCTTAGAAACTGCCTCCCTGATTGTGTGTCAAATTAATTTCTGTCTGCCTTGAGCTCCCATCGCACCTGAAGAAGAGTAAGGAGTGCAGTGGAGCTTGGCAAGGGTGTGTAGTTTTGAGAAAGCACTGTCAGTATGCAACTGAGTTTGGCTTTGATTTGGGAAGCTAAACTGTTTATATAAACACCTACAGCCCCTGTGTCGCCTCCATCATGGCATTTAGTTGACTGTATAAATTGCTTTTCCCATAAGACCATAAGTTTCTGGATAATAAGGACTCTCGTTCTCCTCTTTGTGATTTCAGCATCACATAATAAGCATTCAGTAAGTGTATGTGAACAAGTCCATGACCAAATGGCCAGCTACTGCTCATGTATTTCCTTGCAGCTTCAGGTCACTGGTTCAGCAGAGTTGGTTTTGGGAAAGCAGTCTGAGGTGTCATCACAGAACAAACATCATGGATGAGTGACATGGGGATAGTCTTTGCCCAACGTGTATATATCAAGGGCCCACTTGACAGATGTTTCCTCAGACCACAACAGCCTGCCCAAAGCCAATTGAAGAAAGCTCTACACAAATAAAACTATCCCTTTTACAGGCAACCTGACCAGCCATGTTCCTATGTATGGCAGCCATGCATCTGGGACAGCTGGTTCCACCCCTGGTGCTTGTATTAAGAAGACCTAGTGTGAGTGGGCAGGCCCTTGGGAGGAGAATTTAGATGTTTGAGCACTCAGGTCTCAGCTACAGAGTCCAGGGGATAAGGGGACTCCCAGAGATGGAATGGCTAAGGGCCACACAAGCCTTCCTTGGCAAGCTGAACAGATTGTTCTTTTCCATTTCCTCGTGCTCCAAGAAGAGGTTTTCAACCAGGTTTGGGGGCAGAAAGAAGCTATGAAATAAGACTTATGTCAGGGAGTAGGATGGCCAAGGGATAGCATAACAAATATTTCGTTTTCAACTCTATAGGTGCCTCTACAGTCATATTCCTACGTCAGTGGTAAGAAGAAATGTTGGTGTCTTTACTTTTTTCTGTTCTACAAAAGCTTTTGATAGAGTTGGGGGTTACAGACTAATGCATAAGGAAAAATTGAGACACAATTGATGACAGTCTGCAATTAAGTGCTAAAGTGTCTGGCACAGACCTTAAGTGCTGCAGGAATCCAGGCGAAGGGCAGTCAATGAAGGCTGAGTAATTTGTGGGTGGGTGGAGCACTGATGTCTGAGAATCTGTAATA
This sequence comes from Theropithecus gelada, assembly GCF_003255815.1. Taxonomy (NCBI): domain Eukaryota; kingdom Metazoa; phylum Chordata; class Mammalia; order Primates; family Cercopithecidae; genus Theropithecus; species Theropithecus gelada. The sequence goes on along the minus strand of NC_037689.1, from coordinate 149,363,620 downwards.
TGACTCTAGTCAGCACAGATTTCCTGGAGGAGGTGGGATTGTCACTGGACCTTAAAAAAATGAGAAGAACTGGGCTTGAAGGAGGGAATGGCTCTGGTTCAGGACACAAGGAATGGTAGAGCAAAGGTAAGGAGGCAGATGGAGATTAGATCCAAGCACAGAGGTCTGGCTCTGACAGGGGTGGGGTGGGGTGTACAGGGAATCAGAGTGATCATATGACTGGCTGCCGGGGCAAGGATGATGTTGAACTCTGACTCAATGCCTCTGGGTAAGTGGGCTAGGTTGCAGCTGTGGCCAGGTGAATCTGGAACTCAACAAACAAATTCCCTTGCAAAGGTGAATTTCCTGGGGAGTCTGCAACAGGGTTCCTCCCTTCCGGGAGCTCTCATCCGTATACAGGCAAAGTCTCATTCAATGCCCACAACAACCGTGGGAGGAAAGGAGGAATTGCTAAGGAATCATAAACTCCAAATACACATGGTCTCAGCAGAGACAGTAGAGTGGGCTGGAAGGTCACCTGTCTCCTGGATTTCAAGGCAAGCACTCTAGGAGGCAGCAGAGGTAGCAGATGTCAAACTGTGCTTCTAGGAATCCAGAAGTACGTTCAACTCAGAATTCCTCACATTGTTCACTCCCTGCAAATGTACCTGGTTAACAATGACAATAATACTATCATTGATTGAGTGCCTACACTGTGCTGGGTACTTTAAAGGAAATAATTCATTTCATCCTCACAATAATCTTGTGAAGTGTGGAGTTACTATCTTTATCCTACAGATGAAGGAACTGAGGCAAAGAGAGGTTAAATAACTTGTCCAAGGTCACATGACTAGTAAATGGCAGTCAAGATTCCAAACTGGATAGCCTCTCCTTCAACTCTCTCACCTGCCTCATTCCACAAGCACCTGCCCTCTGGGTAGATCTGCGATGGATCCCCAATAGGAAACATCTTATTCATTGCCTATTAAGAGACTCAGGACTCCAAAGAGATGTGGTCTGACCAGAGACAGTGGAGTGGGTAAGAATGTCCTGGCTCAGAGCCAGTGATTTTCTATTTTCCCACTGGCTATTATTACTGCTGCCTCAGCCCGATCAGCAACAGCAGCAGCAAAAACAACCTAGCACCTCCTTGGAACACCAATCCCACTTTCTCCATTTGAACACCCTGAGAGACCTATGGAAAGAATCAGGGCACATGCTGTGGGCCTGGAAGGAAGGAGGAGGAGGCACAATAATGTTGCCAGAGGCCAGGGAAGAATGCAGGGGGAGGAGAGTATTAATGAACCCAGGGAATCATGACCAAGGGCAGAGGAGGATGAGGTCCCACAGACAGAGAAGGGGAGAGGTCATGAGGTGCAAGTCTTTTAGCAGAGCCCAGACTGAGGGGCAGAGAGTGAAGGCAAACAAGCTTCTGTGAGATCCAAATGACACCTCAAAGCAGCCCTTGTGGGAACAGTGAGCTGCCTTGACTGTGGACAATGAATGGTGACTTCCAGACTGCCATCCGACATAGAGACACGGTAGGCACCTGAAGCAGGGTCCATTGCAGCAGGCTCTAAGCCCCGTGCTTCACAGGCCGCTGTGTTCTTACTCTTTTGCTGTGCCACAGACCCTTAGCTGAATGATGAAGCCAATAGGTCCCTTCTGACAATAATACTTGAAATGAATAAAAATACACAAGGTTATAAAGGAAACAAATTATATCCAAATATTAAACAAAACTTGTATGATATACAAATATAATTTTTTTGTATTCATGCATGAAATCAAATCTAGTGGTGACTCTAACAACTACTGTAATTTCAAAATACTGTCCACTATAAGGGCTGTCTGGAGGTAGCTAAAATAATAATGTGATATGAAAATCTCTCTGATTTCTCTCAGTGGCAAAGCTTCACGTACTACTAATGCTACTGTGGTTTATTGCCTACATTCAAAATGGAATGAAATTAGGAATTTCAATTAGAAGTTAATGAAAATAGAAATTCATTTTTTCCTTCCCAAGATCACAGGGGTCCTGTTTGATGGGCAATGGGAATTCACTGGTCTTGGGACAAGATGATTAGAGAGCTAGTCCCAGGTTTCCTACTCATCCTGTGTCTTGAAAGTGTTATCTGACTCTTGATGGCCAGTTCACAAAATAATTCTGTTCTTCCCTCTCCCAAGCATTCGTGAGAAAGTGGGCCTGCTGAGTAATCTGTCACGTTCTGGAGACCAGGTAGGGGGAAGTTCAATCCTGAGTCCAAGTCCGAATCCATCAACCTTCTAGCTCCTATACAGGTCTTCATGTTCACAGGACCATCCTTGGATATGGAAGGGGATTGCTCCTATCTTTGTCAACTGGTTCCAGAGGCCATGATTAAAAAGGAATTCAGACAAAGGTCACAATTCTGCCTTGTTGGAGTAAGCCAGCCCCACCCTAGTGGAGTCCTGTGAAGCAAGTACACACATCTGGCTGGATACAGCATGGAATGTTTATTACAAAATCAGTTATGCTTTTACAGTAAGCCCCAGGGAGTTTGGCAGACAAAGCAAATGACATAAAATGAGATTGAGAGTGAGAGTGAGAGAGCCAGAGAGAGCAAGCGAAAGGGGGAGAGAAAGAGAGAGAGAGAGAGAGAGAGAGAGAGACAGAGAGAGAGAGAAAGAGAGAGAGAGAGAGAGAAAGAGAATGAATCTTAGAGAATTAAATTTGAAAGAGGCCTTAGAGGCCCTGTAGCCCAGCTCTTTTGTCTCTGTTGGAGTTGCCACGGCCCAGAGAAGGTACATGCCCTAGTGGGGCCCCCGAGTAGCTCAGTGCTGAGTCACTGGCTAATTTCTTGCTCTTTGCCCTTGGCAACTCATGTCTATTTGACCAGAGATGAACCAATTGGCTTGGAAGATGCTTCTGGAAGCACTATCCAAATTAGCCAACAGCTCCTCCATGCTGCTGTATTTGTCATAACAAACATGAGAATAAATAATGCAGCCTTGATGAGGGGCAGCCAGAAATGCCTGTAGGGATGCCAGAAGCAGCCAGGGATCCCTCTGGGGTATGCTGGGGCCCTCAGGAGGGTCCCAGGTGCTGGATTTGGCCATGACCACAGGGCATGAAGTGTGAGTGCAGCTGAGGCTTTTCTGTGTGTATAATTTCCTTCTCTGATTTCCCAAGGACTTAATGAAAAGATTATAATCATCATTTTTAGCAGCATCATTGTTTTGCACTTTCATTACTTAGTGGGTTTTAGCCCCACATAGGTTGATGGGCCTCAGTCCTTACTCGCACCCAGGACCAGATGGACCACTGGGCCAGTGCAGGACTCTGAACTCCAGCACAGATTTCAGGCCAAGCTCTGCCTCTTTCCAGCTGAATGGGATGACTTGAGTGAATTCCCAATCTTCCCGAATCTCAGTCCCCAACTTGCAGAATAGAGAACTTAACCTCTAGCTTGTGAGCTGATGGGACAACAGGTTCTGATTGCTGCTCACCATTCTCCCTCTTTGTGTGTGGATTACACAGGTAGCACCTATTGAAAAGCCTGCTCCCTAGGGGTCATACTGCTTTCTTGTTTGCAAGAGGGAGCACTTGACAGAGGCACCAGCACATTCAAAAGCGAAATCTGAGAAGAATGTAATTTTCTACTTTTTCTTCTTGCACAAAAGGGAAAATGATTTACTGCATTGCTCTCCAGAGCTTGATGTCAGCTGGCTGTAGCCACTGCTACATTAGGGAGTGACAAATCTGAAGCTTGCCATCACAATTTATGAACAATTTATGAGGGCAAAATATGCATCAAGCTCTGATCTTTCAGGCCAGGGAGGTAAGGCAGGGAAAGGCCAGAGGTCACCTAGCCAGCCTCCTGCCTCTGACCATACACATTTCAGCTTTACACTAAGGTCAAATGACCAGCAGCTATAAACATGATGCAGGAAGAATGTCTTGCTGGGCACTGCAATCCACAAACCAACCTCCACCCAGAGGTAGAGGTTTGAAGAGAAAGAGCACAGGCCCTGGAATCAGACAGACCTAAGTTCCCCTCCCAGTGCTGCCACTTAAGATCTGTGCAACTTTGCATCATTCCCTTTCTTTTTGTGAAAAGCAGTTTCTCCAGTGACCTTCCAGTTGGTCCGTAGCCTTGACCTTTATCCCATTTCCTGTCCTCCGGGTACCTACTAGAGACTCCTATGTGCCCCATCTCTGAACTCTGAATCTTTTCTTGAGTACTGCTCCTCTCCCTTTGCATGCACATCCATCAACCTACCTACATTCATTGTCATAGACTCTGCCTTCCACCCGTCACCTAGATGAACTGTCCCTTCTCTGATCTTAGAGCAGCCACTCCAATTGCACCCTTGATCCTGTGCTTTTTTTTTTTTACCTACTCAAGGACATCACTATAGTGGTTTTCTCCTCTATCTGCATCATGCAACTTTCCCTCTCTACTAGATCATCTCCATCCACATGCAAACATGGCTTCTATCTACCATTTTCAAAAGATCCAAACCTTGATCCCGTCTCCTCCAGCTACCACTTTTCTTAACCCAAAGAAAGCCAAGCACCTGCAAAGACTTGTGTTCCTTTCTGGTTCCTCTTCTGTGTTTCAAGTTGTTTCCCCATTCTTGTCAGCTTCTGATCCACTACTTCACTGAAATGGTTCTTAACTAGGCATAAATGGGTTCAATCAGCAAAAGCCCACATCTTCCTGAAGCTTATGATCATTTCTGTCCTCATCGCTCTAGACCTTCCAACAGCATTTGACATGGTAATCACTCCTTTATTCTTAAAATATTCTCTTCTCTGGGCAAGACCTAGTATTACTCTCACTCAGTTTTCAACCGATTTGTTGTTTCTTCTCTTTTACTGGAGCTTCTTCTTCTTCTTGATGTCTGTCCAAATGTAGAAGTGCCCCAGGGCTCCATCCTTGACCTTCTCTATTTCATCTATACTCCCTCCCTAGGAGATCACTGGATTTGCAATATTGCTTGGGTAATGATAACTTCCAAATTTATCTCTCCATCATGACCTCTCACCTAAATATTGGACTCATGTATCAAACTACCTGCTTGTCATCTGAAGGTGTATGATAGACATCTCAGACTTCACATATATCAAACACACTTCTTGATTAGCCACCTTCTGCCATCACTAAGTTTGTTCCTCCCTCAATTTCTCCCCATCTCAATAAAGGGCACCACCATCTACTCATTTTCTCTGGCTTCCCTCAAAATTATGAGTCAAACTTGACTCCTCTCTTTCTATCAATCACTTCCAATAGCCTACAAATTGACAAGTGCTATGAGCAATATCTTCAATATCTAGCATTCAACCACTACCCACCACCTTTGCTACCACCACTGTGTTCCAAGCCACCATTATCTCCACCCTGAATTATTGCAATATAGTCTCATCTAGTCCAATCTGACTACTGGCTCCACTACTCACTCCACTGAACTTGAACATTACCAATGACCTCCACATTACTAAATCCATTGGTCACTTCTCTGTCATCTTGCTTGATCTTTTAGGAACATTGGGAAGAGGAATCCACAAGCTTGTCTGGTTTCTTTTATATCTCTCTGTATATTTCTTAACAGCCTCCTCTCTTGGCCCTTCCTTCTCTACTGTACTTCAACCTCTATCTCTGGTTAAAACATCAGCCCTGAGTTTCAGACCTATATAGCCAATTGTTTACTAGCTATTTTCTCTTAAATGTACCAGAAAATGCCTCAATGTCCAAAACTGAACTCTTGTTCTTCTTCCCAGGGCTTTTTGACTCCCAGTGGCCCCCATCCACCATGCTACCTAAGCAACAAAACTGAGAATCACCTTTGACACCTCTCTCTCCTTCACCACACCTATCCAATCAGTCCCTAAGTCTAGGACATTCTACCTCTCTCCAGTCTTTTAGCTTTAATCCCTTCTTACCATCTGTTTTAGTGGCACTTTTAAAGTCCAGGTTATAATCATCTCTCACCTAGACCTGCAACTGCCTCCTCTCTGGTGTCCTCACTTCTACTTTTGCCACTCTCCTGTCCTCTCTGCATGCTGCAGGAAAAGGTATCTTCTGAAAACATGGAGCTGGGCAGTGGCTCTCCTGTGCTCTACTCCTGTAGGGACTTCTTCCTCAGTGTTCCTAGGATCAAATTAAAGCTCCTGAGATTGGCATTCAAGGCACTGCAGGACCTGACCCTGGGCAACCTCAGCCTGTCTTCCTCCCACTACTCCTTGTATCTGAGGTCCCAGCCTCACCAGAGCACTCATGGAGTCATAACCAGATATCTGTTCCCAGGACTAGGGGATCCTCAAACACAGGAATCTTGTCAGAATTGCTTTGTCATCTCTGTCCCCTATGTGTGGGTCCCTATGTACAGGAGGCACACATGTACAGGAGGCACACACAGTTTCGTGTTTTCCTCCATCTGTCTCCACAGCCCCTGTCTATGTATAATCCTGCTCTGCTTGCAGTTTTCCCACCCTTAAAAATATTAGAATTTTGTTGTCAAATCCCACCAATGAATTCCATATGTATTATATTGTTTCTGATATTTTTGTGGTGGTATTAGTGTTTTGTTTTGTTGTGTTTTGTTTTCGTTTTATGTTATTCCTGTAGTGTCATGGCTGCCAGCCCCTGGAGGCCTAATCGAAATTCTATGGGAGCCTGTCACCAGTCAGCCACACAACAGCAGAACAACAGCCACAGCCACTGTATCTGCACAGCACTTTACAGTGTAAAAGACTTTTCTCGGCCGGGCGCAGTGGCTCACACCTGTAATCCCAGCACTTTGGGAGGCCGAGACGGGCGGATCACGAGGTCAGGAGATTGAGACCATCCTGGCTAACACGGTGAAACCCCATCTCTACTAAAAATACAAAAAACTAGCCGGACGAGGTGGCGGCCGCCTGTAGTCCCAGCTACTCGGGAGGCTGAGGCGGGAGAATGGCGTAAACCGGGGAGGCGGAGCTTGCAGTGAGCTGAGATCTGGCCACTGCACTCCAGCCTGGGCGACAGAGCAAGACTCCATCTCAAAAAAAAAAAAAAAAAACTTTTCTCCCATTTTCCCACCACAGGCCCCTTCCACCACTCAATGATGTAGGGAAAGCAAGGACTCCATTATTCTTGTTTAGCAGATGAGGAAACTGAGGCACTACGAAGGTTGGAAGGGTCACTAATGCCTCTCAGAAAAATTCTACTTCCTGAACAGGAGGTCAGGGTAGCCTCCAGCAAGGGACTGGGCTAGGGTGAGACAAGCAAGGCACTGAGGGTGTAAAACTTAAGGATGCATTTACTTTCAGGGTCATGCAATTTCAAGGTTGCTGCCAGACAGTAAGCACCTGCAGGTGGAGAGGCAGACCCTAGAATGGCCCCATGGGAACATAACTATTACCAGAGTCCTAAGCAGGAGGAAGAACGCTAGCCCAGGGCTCCAAAGATGGCTTCCTGACTGACTTACTGGGTACCTTTGGGTCAATCCCTCCTCCTTTCAGGGCCTTGGGTTCCCCAAAAATACACAGGGATTTCACATTCTCTGTCTTGTGAGCTAGTTTGGTTTCCAACCTCTCCTCTGTGACTCTGGTTCCTGGTCCAGCCCCTAAGCCCAGAAGACAGTCAGTGCTAGGGAGCTGCTATTATCAGCCCCTTAGAAATCCACTCTGCATGAGTCTGAGCAAGCTGTTGTGCATAGAAAGTTTGATTTAAGGCGATTTCAATAAGCCCCAATTCATCATCCTGAAGGCCTTTGAAGAAAAGACAAGTGCCATTTTCTAAATGCCATTATGCAATCAAGCCTTTTGCAGGCAGCCCGGCAGGTCCACATGCCCATACGCGTGCCCAGACTACTACATCTCATGTCTTGCTGAGTGTGCCTCGGCTCCCTTAACCACAGAGCTCCGATGGTATGAGGGCTGGCGAGGATGACACAGGAAAGAGACCAGGAGCCCCAACAGTGAGACGGACCACAGAACAGGCATTTTGTGAAAAGCTGTAGAAGATCCCATAGCAAGGAGGCCGTACCTGACCCAGGATGTTTATTGTCTGTCAGGAGCTTGAGCCTGTTCTCTGAGCTCCCTTTCCCTGCAAGACAAAGACCCAAGGCAGCCTTCTAAGAGGACCATTGTCCCTGGAATGCAGTGCTAAGAGCAGTGACTTAGGAGCCAGGTTTGAGTCTTGGCTTCAGTAATTCTTAGCTCTCTGACCCTGGGAAAGTGAGCAACGGCTCTGTGCCACAGTTTTCTCATCTTTAAACTGAAGGTAATAATAGCATATCAACTTCCTAGAATTTTGTGAAAATCAAATGCTGTGTTATCTACAAAACTCTGAGAATGAGGCTTAACATGTAGTAAGCTTTATATCAGTATTATGATTCTTGTCATTTTCACAGCACCACAAACAGGAGTGGCAAATGTGGGAGCTGGAAAGTAAGCTAGGGATTCCTCTAGACCATGGGGTATGGGAGAAGCAGAGCAAGGTATGGAAAATGAAGGCCTGATTTTTAAATCCTGTATTCACTTTTCTATAGCCATGGGTTTTGGGGCAAGACTGGGTACTGGACTGAACCTCCTTCTCCATCTCTAAAAGGGGTAGAGACTCCCCAGCTCAGGGGGTTCTTTGTAGAAATTGATGAAGAAATATATGGGACACTGCTTTATACCAGGCAACACAAAAAATTACCCAGCAGGGTACATGTGAGAACAAGGTCTCTTGTTTCCCAGGCTGTGCTCTTGGTAGGACACTAGCTTCTGCAGTGCTCACAGGTACCTCCCTAAGAAATAGCCTCTCTTCCAGCCGTAGACCTAGCTCTCAGAAATGCCCCATTTGCACATTTTAAGGAGGAATCATCAGAGTCTCATGTTCAGCCCAAGCTCTTTGATATATCTGGCCAAAAGAAAGGTTCTTAGGACCTTACAGTTGTCTCACAGTGGGGACCAGCCACAGTAAACCTGGGCCACAGTGGCCAGCCTGTGCATTTGTTAGTTGATGCCTGTGGCGTGCTGAAAGGATGGCAAATGGCCCAAGTTAGAAGTCCCACATTAAGCCTTGGCTGCCTTTGTCTACCCAGAAGCTATCACTCTAGTGTGCTGACCTTGCATTGGCATGAAAGCATGGGAAACAGTCGAAGTGCAGAGCCCCACTTTTAGCCTGTAACTCTTGCAAGTGGCTGTTTTCCTGGTGATCTCTTGCCCTACAACTTCTGCTCTTCCTCAACTGCCCTAAGTCAAACCTCTTCCTTTCCCACATGATGAGGGAAAGGAGAATGTGGGAGGGGGTCCCCAGCTTCTCAGCAGCCTGGAACCTCCTTGGGGAAGCACAGGAACCCTCACTCCTGCAAGCAATAGCTCTATTTTACCTGGTAGTCCAGCAAGGCACAACTCTTCTTCCTGAGCCCTCATAAAGAACTGCCCTCTGTCACATCACATTGCCAGGTCACGATTTATTTCCCCCTAGGCCAGCTGCAGTAGCCTCCATGTTGCGTGGGCACTTTTCCCCCTTCACATCTCCCCACTCTCCAGCCCAGCCAGGTCAGCACGAAGCTCTACATCAGAGGGTGATTAGATTTGGATAGGGCTTTTTTTCCAGACATAATTGTTTCTTAATTCTTTTAATTTCACCACCTTTAAAGATTATAAGCAACAACTGGCACTTGATAAAAAGAACATTAGTAATTAATCGAGTTTTCAAGTAATGCTGCTTTTGTGGCAATTTTTCAAAATATATATGTAATTTTAAATCTGCAATTTAAAATCTGAGGAAGCAGAGACCCTTCCAAATAGTGCATGAGACCCCTACCAAGGGATAAAGCAATGCAAAAACCTAAGTAAGGCCCCCAAACACCAAGGAGAAAGAATCTGTTCATTTATTCATTTGCTTATTCACTCAATCACACATTTGCTTGTTCATTAAATTAGTTAACTTACTCTATCACACATTCATTCACTCCTTCATTTGTTTGTTCCCATCCTTCTTATATGCTCATACACTGACAGAACCCCTCCCTCTCTCCCTCCCTCCCTCTTTCCCTCACTCTGTACCACCCATAGCTCCATGGTGACTTAGGGCTTTAGCTGATTTTATAGATTTTCTCCAAAAGCACCTTCAGTGTTCAAAGAAAATGATTAACTTTCATATAGTTAGCCAACTTGAACCACACTCCTTTCATTCAATACACACTGCTTGAGAGTTCACTATGTGTGGCGGTAGCAAGAGACAGATGACATTGACTACACCCTCACGTGGCTTATGGTCAACTTCGGGAGATAAGCATTTTCACAAATGCTTATATTAGATACAAGAATCCAAAAGAGGAAGTACCTAATTCTGGCAGAAAGGCTGCATGCAGGGGTCCATTCAGTGAGTTTCCTGAGCATTTACTATGCATCAAGGCCTGGGAATACAGAGAGAACTAAGACATTATCTTGCCTTTATGGAGCTCAAAACCCAAAGGTGGAAAAAGACACAGTACCAAACAATTGCTATAAAATATGGGAGGCAATGAGTTGCTGGGAGACAGTGCAAAGATCAAGTAGTGATGAGCTCTGTTCAGTGAAAACTTATGAAAGAGCCACCCTGGTCTGAGGTCTTGAAGGAGGGGTAGGATTTTGTTTGACAAAGGTAGATAAAAAGAGAATGCTTCAAGTGTGATCCATGGGTAGAAAACACAAAGTATATTTGAAGATTAGTAAAGAGTCTTAATTTTCTAAAGCAGAGGATATGTTGAGGGAGTTGGTGGAAATAAGACTTAACCCTTGAGCAAGGTTTTGAATGTCCATTGGGATTTTATTGTGTGGGTAAGAGGAGGAGACATGGATGGTTTCTGAGCAGACTTGTGTTATGATGACAGCTGGGCTCAAGAGATGAATTTGGAAGTGAGATTAGAGAGATCATAGAGCCTTGGGGCAATCAGATCATTGAAGAAGCCAGAGGTACTGATAGACTGGAGTTGGACAGTAGGGAGACAAAAGCTAAGGCAAACCTGAATGTGAGTGCTGCAGGGAGGCTGAATCAACAAAACAGACTTAACGGGAAAGATGAGAGTGAGCTAGTCAGAGATACTCAAGAGGTTTTTAGAATGGGATAACAAGAGTATAGTGGCGCCAGTATGAGAGAGAGAGAGAGAGAGAGAGAGAAGCAAGAAAGATCAAGGGGAAAAGGGTGATGGGTTTGGTGGTAGATATGTTAAGAAGCCTGAGGAACAGTCAAATGAAAGTGTTCAAGATGCAGTTGGACAATAGGCCTAGAGCACAAGAAGGAAGCCTAAATTATTAGAGATAGATATTTGTGTCACATTGATTAGCCTCTTGACCAGAAATTCTTAACATTGGGTACATGTGAACTTCTGGGAGCCCATAAGATATATCCTAATGGTAGAATTGGCACGTCTTGGCAGTGGGTTAGATGTTGGTGGAAGAAGAATCTTCCAGGTGTCTGTGAAGAAATCTGGTTGGTTAATAATGTCATTTACAAAGTCAGAGGACAATAGAGTAGGACAGAGCAGGGGACCTGTGTAGAAGAGAACATGAGATAAGGGTTAGATATGATGAATTCAGGATGCTGGTAGGCTGTCCAACTGAAGATGTCTACTAGGCATTGGTTACATGAATCTGGAGGCTTGAAATTAGGTCTGGGCTGAAAATTGATTCGGGATGGTTAAGGCCAAAGGAATAGATTAGATCATGCAGGAAGAGTGTGGAAAGTGAGAAGGGGAGACAACTTTGGGACTGGTTAAGAATCAAAAATGAATTCCAAATGTCTGGCTTCAGAAAATAGACTAATGATAGTGTTTGTTCCTGAAATAAAGAACGCTTTGAATTATTTCAGAGGAGTGTGAACATGAGAAGTTCCATTTGACCCAGATAGGTGGTTGTGGGATATGCAAGTGGAGATTCTCGAGTATATCTATGTCTGACTCTGGAGCTTAGAAAGAGAATTGGACTGAAACAGATTCTTGATTTTACCACAGAGATAACGGCTGAAGCTGGGATGTAGGTGTGGTCTCTAAGAGAAAGCAAGAAGTTGTCCAAGAAGGATATGTGAACAAGCAGCTTGCTGCACAATGGGAGCTAAGGAATAAGAGTGGCTCTAGGAAAAACTAGAACATGAGGCTAAACAAATTCTGCAGAATGAAGCTTGGCATGTTGACAATGAGGGAGTCATGAGCAACCCTGGGGGAAGTGGGGATGAGAGCAGATTCTAAGGTCTTAAAAAGTTGCAAGAGGGCACAGGAGGCATCACGTATAGACCTACTCTTGCAAAATTTCAATCACGTGGAGAGAGGCAAGCTTCACAAAAAGTGGAGTTTTCTTTATAAGATAAGGGAGAAAAAACGGTTACAGGCTTAAGAGAAAGAGCAGGAGAAAGGAAGAGAAAATTCTGGAAAGAAGGGACAACTGATAGGGAAAGTCTGGGTGGGACACAGGAGTATCAACATCAGAGGCCGATAAAAAGCAAATGCTTTGACAAATATGCAATTGCAGGGAGGAGAATCTCAGACAAATTACCAAAAGGTATGGTGGATCAGTCTGAGGGTTTACTTGATTTACTCCACATACACTCACCAACAAATTACACATAATCATTCCTAGATCCTAGACATTATTGTTATCTTTAGTTCTAAACATTACTCTGGGTGGTTGGATCAGAGGTGACAAATTTCCAGGCCACATGGAAACAGGACATTTGCACATCTCCATTTCTAGCGAGGAGCAGGGTAGAGCCCTGGAGTATTAGTTGCCTCCTTCTTGCCCTGTAGCCCCTCCCATACTGCCTTCCACCTATTCCTTCTCCAAGCACCTTTGTCCCAGCACTGCCTGGCAGCAGCTCACTCAGAAGAACTCAGAGGGAACCAGAAGCACAGGATCGAATGTGTAGCTCTTATGGAGGAAGTGAGAGAAATCTTCTTTGATTCCACCAGGCTAAGAAGAGAGAAGGTGACAGGCCAAGTAGATTCAGAGGGAAAGGGCAGAGGAGAGGGCACTCAACAGGTCTGCTCAGCAGCAGGAAGGTGGCTGGCCATGCTGAGAAAACATGTGTATGTGTGATATGAATGGAGGTTGTCCCCACTTCAAATTCCCAGCACCCCACACCTTTTCTCAGTCCCAGAGGTGTGGATTCCTAGCTGATTACAGTCCCCGTGGTGTCTCTCTCGCCCGAGTTCGCTGCTAAGAGGCTGGTGCTGATATTTGGAGGCACCACTCCCTCTCTCCTACCACCACTTCCACATAGAGCCCAGGACATCATAGAGGCAAGCGGTATAGTGTGTGAAAGAATTGGCTTTGAACCACTGAACTGTTCCATGCCTCAGTTTCTTTGTTTGCAAAATGGGACTAATGATATTTACCTTGAAGAGGCATAAGGATTAAAAGTGGTAATCCACACAAAGCAACTCTCTTTGTTAATTAATCTTTCTCCAGAGGTCACTAAAATCTCATCAGGGGAAATAAGACCACGGTATTTGATTCACTTCAGCTTGGAAACAAGCAGATCTTAACATCTCATTAGGTATTCCCAATACAGTTTTATCCCCCAATCAACACAAATGATGTTGTCTGACTTACAAGGAAAAATATGTGATTCACAGTGACCGCCAATTTCTCTTCTGCTCCATGGGGGATTCGGCATTTTTGTTCTGTTGTGTAGGAGGAAATCCAGCCTGATTGTCACTTACTCAATGTCTCCCATGGTGGCACTCTGTGGGTTGCCTTGTTGGGCACAAACTCCAAATCAGTAATGGCTACATAATTTGTGGAACCCAGTACAAAATGAAAACGCAGGGCCCCTTCTTCAAATTATTGAGAATCTCAAGATAACAACAGTAGAGCATTAAACCCAGCATGGGACTCTTCTGAGCACAGGGCTTTGTGGAACTACACTAATCACACACCTGTGATGTGGGCCTTGCCCTTAATCTATACCCAGTGCCCTGATCTTGGTGAAGGAGAGCCCACAACAAAGTCATAGGTTCATCTGGAAAAAAAAAAAAAAAAAAGAAAGCCCGCTGGAAGAGATACCACCAGGCAAAGAGCTCATTCCTGATTCTTTTTCCCAAGAACCAGTCAGGTAAATGACAGGTAGTTATTCACAGATAAATCCTTCAGGGTCAGAGTTGTGGAAAGGCATCTCTGTTGGACAACTATGTTCCCTCTCACTATAATCAACCAGCAACTGACTTTCTTCCTTCTGTTACTTTTTCTAACTTCTCCAGGTGGTCTCCACTCTCCCAACCCCTGCGCTCCACACATCAGACCCCAGCACAAGGGTACTCTAGGACAGGGGCCAAGAAGCCTGCTGAGCCTTGGGGATCTGCACCCTCTTTTCTAGCTGTACCCTGCATCCTGACAGTAACCATCTCCTTAGTGGGTGATGATTTCTCAGATAAGTCCGGGAGGAGGGAGGCTTCCCTGCTGTATTTCTGAGAGCATGTGAGGAGAGCAACAGGGATAGAAAGCTGAAAGGATGTACAAACCTAGAACAGTGCTACTTAGGAGGTCCATGAATCTGTGCCAGTCTGCAAGGAAGTAAGAACAAAAGTGCAGAGTGTTTCTAAACTTTTATAGCAAGTTGATAATGCCTATTAAATTTAATAACAAAAAATAATTTAAAAATAATTATGTCTTTATTCTCATTCTTCCAGTAATTCTGTTTTATTGTATTTTACCAGAGTATTGGTCCATGCTCTTTGGAAATCTAAAAAGATAATTTAAAAAATTAAACAAAACAAAAAATAGGTGCTTCACAGTAGATAGATGGCAACCATGGTTTCCAGCCTTGGCATGCCCTCTCTGACCCTGCCTTTGGTGTAGTGGGCAAAGCGCTGAGGCAGAAGTCAAAGGATCAGAGTGCTTGGCCTGGCTTTTTTATTTCCTTGGACAAGTTGTTTATCTGCGAGTTCCCTTTTTCTCATCTGTAAATGCTTCATGAGGACCCCATAAGATCTTAAATGAGAAGGTGTTTTACAAATAGTAAGGTGCGGCATTTAGTCCAGCCACCTCATACCCCTGGCGCAAAAGCAGTACTGGATCCTAGCACAATGGTTAAAAGCACAGCCTTTGCAGTCGAGCTGTCTGGATTTGGATCCTCCCTTCACAATTCACTAGATGGGTTACTTCAAGCAAGCTGTTTAACTTCTCAGAACCTTCATTTTTTTACCTATAAAGAATGAATCATTTTAATACCTACCTCATAGGGTTGTGATGAGGATTACTTGGGTAGCACTTAGAACAGCATGCAGAATATGGTACACAATAAATGGTAGCCAGTAGCATGATCTGATTACACCCTATTCTTGTCACTACATGTGATCATTGTCAGCTTTACCCATGTTCATTGTTCTCTCCTTTCACTGCTACATATCTCCATCATTTTTATCTTTCACACTTCATTTATCGAGTCCCAGATTGGTGCCTTCGTATTTCCCATTAATAATTGGTTATTGCTGGTGTAGAAGATACTATTGATATTAGAATATTGATCTATCTAGCAAATGTGCTCGACTCTCATTAGTTCTAACAGGTTGTCTAATTCTCTCGGCTTTCCATGTAAACAATAACATAATTTTCAAATATGCCCATTTTGTTTCTTCCTTAACAACCTGTATACTTCTTATTTCTTTCTAGGACTTACTATACTAATCTGGGATGTGATGGCAGCATCCTCATCTTGTTTCCTATGTTGAAAGGAACGCTTCTAAAGTTTCTCCTCTACTAGGTATGATATCTGCTGTTTTTAATGGGTAGTATTGATACAGGTGAAGGAGACCCCTTTATAAAGAATTTTAAATTTTTATCACAAATAGTGTTAAACTTTATTAAATGTGTTTTATGCATCTATACAAATTTTTTTTCATTTTTTCTCTGAGTGCATTAATATAATAGATGATATTTACAGATTTCCTGATGCTTAACTATTCTTGCATCCTGAGGATAAACTCTACTTGGTCATGACGTAATTTTTTTGTTGCTGTTTTGTTTAATACATCTTTAGATTTAGTTAATGTTTTGTTTAGATGTAGTTAATATTTTGTCCTGTAAATCTTTTCTTATGTTATTCCTCTCCACTTTTAATATCAATATTACAGTAGCTCTGTTACTCGAGTGGGCACATTCCCACTTTTTCTGATCCCTGGAATAACTTATAGAGGAAAAAGACTATCTTTTCATGAAAAATTTGATATGACTATTGACCTATAAGACTTTCTGGAACAAGACCTTATGCAGGAAAATGAGCTTTCAACCATCACTACAACCTTACATAGTCATTGGCCTATTCCATTTTCTTAGAGTCCAGTGTAGCATTAAAAAAAATCAAGACATCCGTTTACTCTCTGGCTTTCAGCCTTTTGTTATAGCACCAGCTTTCTCATAACACCATCCCTAAAGAACGAGGAACCAGACTTGCAGTTTTGCTTCTGAGTCTGCCATTCTTTAGACAAGTGAAGAAACTGAGACCGGGAAAGGCTTCCTCATCTGTTAAATGATTTGGACTAGTGTATCTTTAATGGTACTGTACATAAAAAGGATATTGTCCACTCTTGTCTCTTAAGAGCAGCAGTTAACTCAACTCAGATACAAATGAAAAAGATATAAAGAAAGAGAAGAGGAAGGGAGAGAATAACAGCTGCCAGATGGTTCCTGCCTGCCTAGTCCAGTACTTTTTGTTCCCTGGGTGATCCAATCTTCCATTTGGAAGAACTCTTCTAGATGCATTTTCACATAAAATCTCTTACTGGTATTTTGCCAGGAAGGTCTTGGCCCAGTTGGCCTTTGGTTTGTCCTGTCTTGAAAGAATGTCTCCCACCACCTTCCTGGGGGCTGTCTTGGACTTCTGATTTCCTGCCTGAGAAATGAACTCTTCCCTATTGATGATGATTAACAGCTTGAGTTGAAACTCCTTCTGGACATACCAAGTACCTGTACCCAGGGCTTAGCCTTGGCCAGGCCACCAGAGAAAAAAAATACAACAACAATAAAAGGAGGAATGTATTGTTTCCCTTGTTTGTTTATCAGGAAGCCAGTGACTTTTAGTATCATGAGAAGTGATTTTTGTTTCATTTAATGGGACTTAAAGTAGCCCACAAGAGAAATTATTGACATGATTCTAATAACAGTTGGGACACGTGGTGGGCAAAATTCTAAAGATAGTTCCCCAAGATATCTGTACCCTGGCTATTCAATCATACATTGATCTATATACTGGTATAAAGACATTTTTTCAGATGTAAACTTTCAAGTCAGTTGACTTTAAGATATGGAGATTATCTGAGCTGGTGTTTTCTCTGACTGGTAGCACAAGAGAATATCAAAGAGATTCATAGATTTGATGCATTCTTGCTGGCTTTGGAGCTAAAAGGGCTCATGTGCAAGAACCAAAGAGTGACTTCTAGAAGCTGAGAGCAGCCCTCAGCTGACACCCAGCCAGGAAACTGTGACCTCAGTCCTAAAACTGCAAGGAACTACACTGCACCAACAACCTGAATGTACTTGGTAGTCGATTCCCCCTAGAAACTCAGATGACAACTCAGCTCAGCACATATCTTGATTTGTGAGACCTCAGAAAGAGGACCCAGTTAAGCCACACCCAGATTACTGACACATGGGAACTATGAGAGAATAAATGGGTATCGTTTATAGCAGCTAAATTTGTTTCACTACAATGGAAAACTAATGCAGGACATCTAATGGGTACTCCCAAAGTGTACTTCCAAAGCCTACATCTCAGCCCTTTGCATGCATGAAACCAAGGTGGGCACACAAAGTTCCTGCTCCCCTCTCCAACCCTGAGCAGTGTCACCAACCTTTGCTTATGGGCTGAGGCTTCTGTGTGATCTTCTGGTTGCTGAGCTACTGGGAAGAGAACCACTTGACTTGCCCAGAGCTGGAACTTCTTTCAGGCTAATAGGAACAATCCCTGCTATTTTCAGAGAGCTGTGTACAAAATGCTTCCATTGTCATTGTTTCACAGAGGCCTCACAGAGATCCCCCCAGCTGAGCGGGTTTCTATCTTGATAGAAACAATTATATACTCATTTCATAGATGAAAAAAAGAGACCCAAAGAGGGCAGATGGCTGGCTCAAGGTCACAGAGCAAGCATGTTAAAAATATCCTGCTATATAACGTAACTTACATTGGGTGACTACTGGTGAATTCCTCAGTTGGTGATTTGCAAGACCTGAGGTTTTGCAGTTCTAAGCAGTGTACTGACAAAACCTGGTCATCCAGGCTCCTTCTCCTCATGTTTATCTGCACTTAATGAGTGGAGACGCGAGGATGCCTATGAGCCGAGATGTATCTGTTTAACATCTACAGTCACAATGCACCTCATGTTGCCCCTTTGGCTTGCAAGGCTCTTTGCCCAGCTTGCCACATGGCTGTCTCCCTCACTTCCTTCAGAGCTTTGCTCAGTGGGGCCTTTTCTCACCATCCTGTCTAAAATTGTAGTGCCCCTCCAACCCTACCTCATGTTTATTTTTTTCTCTATTGCAAGTACATCTGATATTCCACATGCTTTTATTTCTTTGTTGTCTATCTTTATGAGAACAGGGATTTTTGTCTGTTTTGTTGACTGCCTTATCACCATTACTGAATACATTTTCTGTCATATAATAGATACTCAATAAAATTATTCTTATTCTTATTACTACTATTATTATTATCATTATATCAGAGCTGGGATGGAAATCCAGGTATGCGTATAGTCAACCCCTCCCTCTTCTCTAATTACATGGCCACTTTGACTCTGTAGAAACAGAGGCTGTGTCAAGAACCAACCATCATATTCCCACTCACTTGGGATAAGGTAGAGGGAGACTGCTCCTGCCCCAGACCTGTCATTCCCGGAACCAGGACTGACTGCAGTGCCACCTTCTCTCCCTTTTTTTATGCAAAGTAATTTCTCAAAATGATGGCTCAGGCCCCAAGAGATGGGGATCTAGTAGGTTGTTCTGGCCCCTCAACAGGAAACCATGCTTGCATAATGCTTCCTTTTAAGAGGAGAGAACTAGGGCAGCCCTTTACTTCAGAGTAAGTTAGGGTCAGCCAAAATTAGAACCCAGACACAAAGTAATTTGTTGTCACTTTATCTGTAATAGCAAAAAATTGGACACAATCTAGATGTTAGACAATATGAACAGGGTTAAGAGAAATTGTTGCACATCATCTCCAAGGAATATTATGCAGCCATTAAAAATGATTATTATGAAGACAATGTTGTGAAATAGAAAAGGCTTACAAATCCGATTGTAAGTGAAAAGACCAATTATAAGACTGTAAATATACTGTAATTATAGCAATCTAAAAATAAATGCACACCTGTGACCAAGGCCTTGGAGGCAATGTGGGATAGAAAATGAGCTCTTATGGACTAGGATGCAGGGATTACGGGTGATTTTTTTTGTTTGTAAACATCCTGTAATGTTGTCTAATGGTGTCATAATATTGTTGTTACAGTAAATAACTACTGAGGAAAATAAAGGCAAGTCTGAAGCCTCTTGCTGGCTACAGCTGCCTTGGACGATGCTGTACACATGGTGGCTACTTACTGTCTAGTTTATGGTCACTATCATGAGTCATCACCCCTCCCCTCTACCTGAAAAAGATTCTGACTGCTCCTTGGTGTTCTCCATCTCAGTGAGTCGTGCCTCCCTCTTCCACATCCTCCAACCCTTCCGTCACTGGGTCCTGTGGATTTTGTCACATGAAGAGGTTCAAATCTTACTTCTCTACTTCCTAAGTCTAGGCCAGTGTTATCTCACACCTGAATTACAAACCAACAGTTCACCCAGCCTCCAGCCTCAACCCCACCAGCCACACAAGTGTTATGAAGTGCTTAAGGTGACCCACTAGGATGCAGGCTAAAA
The DNA here is from genome assembly GCF_003255815.1 of Theropithecus gelada. Lineage (NCBI taxonomy): Eukaryota > Metazoa > Chordata > Mammalia > Primates > Cercopithecidae > Theropithecus > Theropithecus gelada. Next base: position 149,343,795 of record NC_037689.1, on the reverse strand, counting down.
ACACGTAAACATTCATTCAACTTTGTTTAGGTCATTTCCCTTTATATTTAGTTGTATTTTGTACACAGTGTATCTAGCTCAGTTGTACATGTTTATATGCTGTAGGTATATATTTTCAAAAATATTTTATTGATAGGACAGGTAACCAAAAATTTTGATTGTAAGCACCAACTAGATGTTTCTAAAATATTGTTTTGATTGTTTCTCTCTCTTGTTTAAAACCCTTCAGTGGTCTTTCACTGCCTGCAGCATAGTTTCCTACATAACCTGCCAACCTTTCCGGACCTGGTTCTGCTGACTGTTCCAGCACTGTCACCCACCAGCCCAAGTCCCAATTCTTTAGCCTCTAGGACCACCCTGCAGCCCAGAGAGGCTACTTTCAGCCTTTGTGGGGGCTGATCCAGTGGTGTGTGCTGGAGCCAACTCATAACAGGTCCTGACAGCTTAATGTATGCATCTCTTCCCAATTGTGCATTCAGCTGATGCCAAGTTAGTAGCTTAAAATGGGCCATTGTGGGATTATTTACAGCATGGAAATTGGAAAACACTACACATCAAAGGTTTCTTTCTTTTTTTTCCAGAGAGCTGATTGTCGAATATTTACCAGCACACCATTGAGCTGATCCCTCTTCTTGGAATGTCCTTTTTGAGACTCTTCACTGTGCCCTGCCTCAATATTTACTTCAAGCAACATACCATGCAGGCAGCTTTCCCTCACTCTCTTTTGCCCCTTCCTGCATTCATGCCTCCTCTCTATAAACTCCTTCGGGGTAGCAGTCTCCCTGTGTTCGTGGTACATAGAACTGTTCCAGGTGCTGTGTGTGTTCAGGGAATGTTTGTTAAAATGGAATGAAATTTCTGATACAGCTGGAAAACCTCCATGCCTATAGCTCCCGTGTGTCCTGGTGAGCTGATTTGGGAGAATTAAACCCTAGGGACAGCTAGAGCAGGAATTAGGAAATTTTCAGTCTGTCTGGGAAGTGGCCAGATTTACAACTCAGCTCAAAGAGCACGTGCCACCATCCTCTTCCTTGCTCAGGCTTCAGCTTTTCCCAGCATCTCTCAGGGACCCTGAATGGCCTACAGGCTGCTATAGGGAGTCAGTTCTCCTACTGAGGAAATGATCACTCATACCACATACCTGAACAAACAGCTGTTACAGAAACCATTGTGCCAGAGGCAGGGATTATAGAAATGTGTCCCATTAGATGGCAAACGGAAATTTGTTTTCCTTTTGCAATAATCACTTATAACATTTATCACTGCACAAGCAAGTTGGTACTTGAAGGATACATCTAGAGTCATTCTAAATATAGAACTTCAGATTCCAGGCTTCCCTGAAGGAGGAGAGGTAAAAGCCCTTTGGAAAGGAGAGCAGAGACATGTCAAGTCCTGCCAAAAAGATACCAGTGTGGTATATACGTGAGATCTGGGGATGATATCTGCCTCTCTGCTTCTCAGAGCAGAACCAAGAGACACAAACAATTTTTTTTTTCTCAAGGTATTAGCAAAAGCCTGACTTCTTACTGGGAAGTGGGAGAGGTAGAGATTAGCCTCTGGTTCAGGAAGGAAGGCTACCTTCTGGACAAGTTCTTGTGAAGACTCTGTACCCTCACAAAGGGCAAAGAATGACTGGCTTCAGAGATCCATAGGGAAGGAGCATACAAAAAAGAAAAAGAGAAAATATAGCCTAGTGTCCCTCTGACTGAAGCAAGAAGAGTACTGCTAAAGGCCCTACTCAAAGCTCAAGACAGCCTAAGGCTCAGGAGAATGGGTGAAATAGATTTTTGGTTTCTCTGGTCTCAAGAGAGACTGTGACATCCCAGAGACTTGGGTTTTCATTCTAGCCCGTCATTCATCCACTAGCTGGGTGATTTGGGATGAATTAATTGGCTTTGCTGAGCCTTAGTTTTCTCTGCATTGCAGACACAATGATATCTTTCATACAAGGTGGTGAAAACAAAGTAGATGTGATGGTGGATTTTATGTGTCAGCCTGGCTAGGCTATGGTGCCCTGTTTTTGAGCAAACACCTGTCTAACTGTTGCTGTGACGTTTATTTTTTTCATATGTGGTTAACATTTACAGTGAATAGACTTTGAATAGAGTAGATTATCCTCCATATTGTGAGTGAGCCTCATCCACTCAGTTGAAAGCCTTAAGAGAAAAACTGAAGTACCCCAAATAAGATGGAATTCTACTTTCTAGCCTCCAACATAGAAACTCTGCCTGGGTTTCCATCCTGCCAGCCTTCGCTATGGATTTGCCAGTCCTCACAATCACATTAGCCAATTTCCTAACGTCTCTCCTTACACACACACACACACACACACACACACACACACACACACACACACATCCTGTTGGTTTTGTTTCTCTGGAGAACCCTGTGTGATACAGTAGATGACAAGTATAAAGCACCTGACATGAACCGAAGCACAAAGATTGCACCCAAGGCATAGTAAGAGCTCTACCACCTAATAAATATATTCATTTCTGACCATCTTTACCCTCTAATTTGATAGCTTCTAATGTTGTCTTAACTAGCCTACCTTTACTAATTATGCAAGTCATCCGATAGGCCCCCACCTTAAATACTTTCAGTTTGATTATAGGCTCTAATTGTACATCTACTTCTATGGATCTTAAAACTGGATGCACATTATGATCATCTGGAAAGCTCTTTAAAATTATCAGTGCATAGACTCTATCTTCTAATATTTTGATTAAATTGATCTGGGATAGATTCAGGACATCCATAGATGTTAAAAGCTCCCTGGTGATTCTGATGTACAGCCAGTGTTGACAGCCAGTGATGTAGAAGATGCCCAAGGCCCACAACACTAATTATCCAGAAGCAAAGGAAAATTTGATAAGGATGCATCCTTTCATTCGCACATTCTGTTGTTCGCACATTCTGTTGCCAAATAAGTGCTCTTCCCCATCAATGAAGGGTACTACCCTCACCCAGTGCCCAAGTCAGAATACTAGGAGTTATTATCAATTCTTCTCTTTCCTTTACCCTTCTATCCAATTCATCAGTGTCCAAAACTCCTGCATCTGCTTCCTTCTCTCCAATTCCACTGCTGTTCCTAGTCCAAGCTCCACTATCTCTTTCCTGGGACACTGTATACTTCTGTACAGTCTAAATCCAATCAGGACAGTGAAACTACACAATCATTTAAACAGGAAAGTTTAATATAAATAATTATTAACTGGCAGTTTTGTAAGACGAAAAAGATCAAGAGAGCTCTAACACAACAATTTGACCATACTTAACACTACTGAATTATATACTTAAAATGGTTAAGATGGTACATTTTTAGCTTATACATATTTTATTACAGTTTATAAAAAAATACTCTCAGTGAAAGAAGCCAGACACAGAGGAACACATATTCTAGAAATGTCCAGAAAAGGCTAATCTATAGAGACAGAAAGTAGCTTAGTGGCTGTCCAGGGCTAGGGATGGGGATGAGTGACTTCTCATGGGCACAATGTTTCTTAGATTATGGAGATGGCTTCATAACTTTGTAAACTTGTTTTAAAATCATTGAACTGTACACTGAAAACTAGTTTTGTGGTATGTAAATTTTACTTTAATAAAGCTATTTTATAAAAGAATTATTAATTATAACAAGTGGCTGGATTAATAAGGGATTGGCTAGGAATGAGTAAAAATAACTCTAAAGAACATAGGAATCACAGATATAAGGAACCCCTAAGAGTGTCATAGAGTACCCAGTGAAAAACCCTGTTGTGAATATAAATTCGTATAGCCATTATGGGAAACAATATGGAGATTCCTCAAAAAAACTAAAAATAAAACTACCATATGATCCAGCAATCTCACTACTTGGTATATACCCAAAAGAAAGGAAATCAGTGCATTAGAGATATATCTCTCATGCATGTTTATTGCAGCATTATTCACAATAGAATGTGAATCAACCTAAGTGCCAATCAATGGATGAATGTATAAAGAAAATATGAGATATATACATAAACACACACGCATGCACACACACACAAAATGGAATACACTTCAGCCTTTAAAAAGAAGGGAATCCTGGCAAGATGGCCGAATAGGAGCAGCTTCAGTCTTCAACTCCCAGCGCCAGCGACACAGAAGAACGGTGATTTCGGCATTTTCAACTGAGGTACTGGGTTCATCTCACTGGGGAGTGCCGGACGATCCGTACTGGTCAGCTGCTGCAGCCCGACCAGCGAGAGCTGAAGCAGGGCGAGGCATTGCCTCACCTGAGAAGCCCAAGGGGGAAGGGAATCCCTTTTCCTAGCCAGGGGAACTGAGACACACAACACCTGGAGAATCGGGTAACTCCCACCCCAATACTGCGCTTTGAGCAAACAGGCACACCAGGAGATCATATCCCACACCTGGCCAGGAGGGTCCCACACCCACGGAGCCTCCCTCATTGCTATTACAGCAGTCTGTGATCTACCGGCAAGGCAGCAGCGAGGCTGGGGGAGGGGCGCCCGCCATTGCTGAGGCTTAAGTAGGTAAACAAAGCTGCTGGGAAGCTCGAACTGGGTGGAGCTCACAGCAGCTCAAGGAAACCTGCCTGTCTCTGTAGACTCCACCTCTGGGGGCAGGGCACAGAAAACAATAACAAAGCAGCAGAAAGCTCTGCAGACGCAAACGACTCTGTCTGACAGCTTTGAAGAGAGCAGTGGATCTCCCAACACGGAGGTTGAGATCTGAGAAGGGACAGACTCCCTGCTCAAGCGGGTCCCTGACCCCTGAGTAGCCTAACTGGGAGACATCCCCCACTAGGGGCAGTCTGACACCCCACACCTCACAGGGTGGAGTACACCCCTGAGAGGAAGCTTCCAAAGCAAGAATCAGACAGGTACACTTGCTGTTCAGAAATATTCTATCTTCTGCAGCCTCTGCTGCTGTTACCCAGGCAAACAGGGTCTGGAGTGGACCTCAAGCAATCTCCAACAGACCTACAGCTGAGGGTCCTGACTGTTAGAAGGAAAACTATCAAACAGGAAGGACACCTACACCAAAACCCCATCAGTACATCACCATCATCAAAGACCAGAGGCAGATAAAACCACAAAGATGGGGAAAAAGCAGGGCAGAAAAGCTGGAAATTCAAAAAACAAGAGCGCATCTCCCCCGGCAAAGGAGCGCAGCTCATCGCCAGCAACGGATCAAAGCTGGACGGAGAATGACTTTGACGAGATGAGAGAAGAAGGCTTCAGTCCATCAAATTTCTCAGAGCTAAAGGAGGAATTACGTACCCAGCGCAAAGAAACTAAAAATCTTGAAAAAAAAGTGGAAGAATTGACGGCTAGACTAATTAATGCAGAGAAGGTCATAAACGAAATGAAAGAGATGAAAACCATGACACGAGAAATACGTGACAAATGCACAAGCTTCAGTAACCGACTCGATCAACTGGAAGAAAGAGTATCAGCAATTGAGGATCAAATGAATGAAATGAAGCGAGAAGAGAAACCAAAAGAAAAAAGAAGAAAAAGAAATGAACAAAGCCTGCAAGAAGTATGGGATTATGTAAAAAGACCAAATCTACGTCTGATTGGGGTGCCTGAAAGTGAGGGGGAAAATGGAACCAAGTTGGAAAACACTCTTCAGGATATCATCCAGGAGAACTTCCCCAACCTAGTAGGGCAGGCCAACATTCAAATCCAGGAAATACAGAGAACGCCACAAAGATACTCCTCGAGAAGAGCAACTCCAAGACACATAATTGCCAGATTCACCAAAGTTGAAATGAAGGAAAAAATCTTAAGGGCAGCCAGAGAGAAAGGTCGGGTTACCCACAAAGGGAAGCCCATCAGACTCACAGCAGATCTCTCGGCAGAAACTCTCCAAGCCAGAAGAGAGTGGGGGCCAATATTCAACATTCTTAAAGAAAAGAATTTTAAACCCAGAATTTCATATCCAGCCAAACTAAGTTTCATAAGTGAAGGAGAAATAAAATCCTTTACAGATAAGCAAATGCTTAGAGATTTTGTCACCACTAGGCCTGCCTTACAAGAGACCCTGAAGGAAGCACTCAACATGGAAAGGAACAACCGGTACCAGCCATCTCAAAAACATGCCAAAATGTAAAGACCATCGAGGCTAGGAAGAAACTGCATCAACTAATGAGCAAAATAACCAGTTAATATCATAATGGCAGGATCAAGTTCACACATAACAATCTTAACCTTAAATGTAAATGGACTAAATGCTCCAATTAAGAGACACAGACTGGCAAACTGGATAAAGAGTCAAGACCCATCAGTCTGCTGTATTCAGGAGACCCATCTCACACGCAGAGACATACATAGGCTCAAAATAAAGGGATGGAGGAAGATTTACCAAGCAAATGGAGAACAAAAAAAAGCGGGGGTTGCAATACTAGTCTCTGATAAAACAGACTTTAAACCATCAAAGATCAAAAGAGACAAAGAAGGCCATT
>NC_037689.1:149217165-149332341 GCF_003255815.1 Theropithecus gelada | reverse complement strand
TAAAGACACATGCACACGTATGTTTATTGCAGCACTATTCACAATAGCAAAGACTTGGAATCAACCCAAATGTCCATCAGTGACAGATTGGATTAAGAAAATGTGGCATATATACACCATGGAATACTATGCAGCCATAAAAAAGGATGAGTTTGTGTCCTTTGTAGGGACATGGATGCAGCTGGAATCCATCATTCTTAGCAAACTATCACAAGAACAGAAAACCAAACACCGCATGTTCTCACTCATAGGTGGGAACTGAACAATGAGATCACTTGGACTCGGGAAGGGGAACATCACACACCGGGGCCTATCATGGGGAGGGGGGCGGGGGGAGGGATTGCATTGGGAGTTATACCTGATGTAAATGACGAGTTGATGGGTGCAGCACACCAACAAGGCACAAGTATACATATGTAACAAACCTGCACGTTATGCACATGTACCCTACAACTTACAGTATAATAATAATAAATAAATTAAAAAAAAAAAAAAAAAAAAGAAGGGAATCCTGTCATTTGCCACAGCCACAGATGACCTGGAGGACATTATACTAAACAAAACAAGTCAGGCACAGAAAGACAAATACCACATGATCTCACATATATGTAGAATCTAAAAAAGTTTAACTCACAGAAGCATAGAGTAGAATGGTGGTTACCAGGGGCTGGTGGAGGGTGGGGGGAATGGGGAGATGCTGGTCAAAGGGTATAAAAGTTAGACAGGAGGAATAAGTTCAGATATATTGTACAACATGGTGATCACAGTTAATAACAATGTATTATATACTTGAAAATTGCCAAAAGAATAGATTTTAAATGTTCTGACAACACACACACACACACACAGAAGATAAGTGTATGTGGTGATGTATATGTTAGTTTGATTATAGTAATAATTTCATAATGTATATGTATATCAAATTATCACATTGTACACCATAAATGTATACAATTTTTATTTGTCAATTATATTTCAATAAAGCTGAAAAAAAGCAATGCATCTATCAAAGACAATGAGGTTATTGTATACAGATAATACTTTAAAAAGAAAACAAAGCAAAACAAAATCCAACCGGGTTCCTCTCAAAAGGGCACGGAAACCAACACAGAGGGGCTCCCTCTGACTAAAGAAAAGATAAGTACAAATAACTACAATAGATTTAAACAAATCAAAAGCGTGTGTTCATATATCACCTTTGGAAGATGTCAGGAAACCAACATATTCTGAAAAAACATACTGGGAAGATCTTCTTCATAAAGAATTCCAGCTAACAAATGTAGAAGGAATGACAGAATTGTTATATCAGTATTTTGTAGCTTCCAATGAAATAAGAATGCACACAATGATCAACAATGGCTGCTATTAATAGAATCATTAGGTGAAAGGCTCTCAGGCAACTTTATTGTGGATGTGTGAGACTGACAATGCCTAAACCCAGGAAGCAATTTCAACATCACAAAAAATATACACCCTGCCCCAATCTTCCCCTCAGTTTGATATAATACAAACACCTGTGGTATGTGTACCTATGAAGTGCTTTGCACTACAACATTCAAATCTATATCTGGTCAAGCCTCTCTATATAACTATTAGTTTACAGAAAATTCAGGAGTGAAAGCTTATGTTAAATGACACTATGGGAATGCAACTAGCAATATCTGGACTGTGGAATATTCTAAAGGACAAACGACCAGGTTTCTTCAACAAATAAGTAGCAAGAAAAATGGGGGATGGAGAGAGGAAACCTGGAGATTAAAACAGGCTGATTAAACCTGGAGATTAAAACAAATAAGTAAAACAAATACAATGCGTGGATCTTTTGGATCTGTATTATTAAATGACATTTTGGATCCAATTACTGAGTGACATTTATGAGACAATCATGGAAACTTGAATATTAAGTAAATATTTGATTATAATTAAGAAATCATTTTTAGATGGGATAAAGGTACTGTAGCTTAAGGGAAAAAAAGAGCCCTAGTATTTTAAAGATATATACTGAATTATTTAGGGATAAAATTATGCATTTTGTATTTGCTTTAAAACAATGGGAGGATAGGGGATTGGAGAGGTTTATAGATAAAAGTAAGTTGGGCACATGACAATAAACGTTGAAGCTGAGTGATGGGTATAAAGAGTTTATTATATTATTCTACTTATATACATGTTTGAAACGTCCCATAGTGAAAAATGTTTTTTAAATAGGAGAAATAAATTAAAGCTCTCTTGTATCCCCCAGGGCTGGACGCACATCTTGTTTTCATCAAGTGGTGGAAAGCTGTTCACTGGGAGGTGTCCCATCAAAAGCGCCCAAATTGGGTGCCAGAGGAAGATGCTGGCCGCTGGGTACTGCTGATCACTGTCCACTGCAGGATCTGAGTTATAAAAAAGCCACAAGTACTGCAAGAGAAGCCAGTCATGCTGTGGGAGCTGGGCACTGGGGAAGCCACACATGCTTTAGGAGTCAGATGCTAGAAAAGCCATGTTTGCTGCAGGTACTGGATCATGGAGAAGTCATATGCCTTGCAGAAGCCAGGTACTGGAAATCTATGTGTGCTACAGAGGTGAGATACAGAGAAGCCATCTGCAAGGGCCACCAAGAGCCTGCTGAGGCAGCACACCAGAACAAGGAGGAAAAACCCATTCCCTCTGGCAATGTCTCCTCAGTGCCCTCTCCTGACAGAACTTCAGCGAGCAGGGACAAGGAAAAAATATTTAAAGGGCCCAGATCCAATTTCACAGAACAAGCAAGAAGGATAAGCTTGGAGCTGAGGAGCAATAAATCAATGATTCCTCACTAATCTCTCTGCTTCTGTTCTTGCCCATCGGCAACCTGTTCACCTCATGGCAATCACAGTAACCTTTTAAAAATGGAAGGCTTGTCTTATCATTTCACTTTTCCTTGGAATAAAATTCAAACTCCTTCTTATGGCCTAAAGGTTCTGCATGTTCTGGTCCCTGTCTCCCTTTCCTACTGATGGCAGCTACCACTTCAGATGGCCTGCCGCTGCCATCACACTGGCTGCAGCAGGGAGGCCCTGCTGGGGCTGCACACTATGTGGAGCTGGCAGGAGTCAGTGACAATTGGGAGCCCTGCTCCTTCCAAGTTGGGGTGGGAGCTTCCCAGGTGTCCTCACTGTAGACCCCGGCCTCCCACTCCATGGAGCAGGCAGGAGCCACACTCTCCTGGGTGGAGCTGCAGTCACCCAAGTTGTGGTTACAGATTCAAACCTCTGTGTGCTCTTGGTCGGGGAGAGGGTGGTGCCAGAGCAGGCAGGACCCATGCACTCCCTGGTGCAGCTGTAGTAGCCCCCTGCCCTCCATGGTACAGCTGCAACTGCCCAAACTGGTAGCTGCAGCCTCAGGCATCCCTGCACTCTTGGGGGCCTGGGAAGGCCCTCCTGCCCTTGCAGTCGCAGAAACAGAAGCACCTGCTCCTGCTGCCTGGCTTGTCCCTGCTGTTGGTGCCTGCTCTGATATTAGTCAGGGCCCAGCTAGGGCACTGTGAACAGCAAACTCAGGGCCCAGCTAGGGCACTGTAAACAGCAATAGAAGGCAGACAGATTCCTGGGCAGAAGGGGCCGGGTCCCCAGTAAGGCCCCACCTTCAGGCCAGTGAGGGCCTGAAGGCTGGAATCTGGGCTGCCAGTTCCATGGACCAGAGTGGGGACTTGTGGTGCCTTTTCCAGCCTGCTCATGGCTGCCCATGGACCAATCAGTACACATTTTCTCCCCTCTGAGGTCCACAAAAACCTGGGAAGATTAGGCAGAGGATGACCAGCTGCAGAGAGAAGCTACTTTGTCTGCTGAGAGCTGCAGAGACAGCAGAATGACCTGCCTGCAGAGAGGAGCTACCCCCTGCAGGTCTCCTCTGAGCTGTTGTAACACTCAATAAAGTTGCTCTTCATCTTGTTCACCTTCCACTTGTCTGCATACCTCATTCTTCCTGGATGCAGAACAAGAACTTGGGCAAAGGTGCCACCAGTTTCCAGACGGAAAAATGACTTCTCAAAGTCTCCTTTGCTTCTGTTTCCTGAGGCCATCTCTCTGCCCAGAACTCCTTCTTATCCTGCCCTTTTCCTACCCCCTGGCCAGCTTAACTCCTACTTAGCCTTAGATTACAGTCCAGATGACCCTTCCTCAAGGAGGCCTTCCTTGACCTGAGGCTGGGTCAGCTCCCTGAGCACTCTGCTCTCGCCCTTTGGAAGTAGTCATCACACTTGAAGTTACTTGGCCCACGTCTGGCTGCCCCACAGGACTGTGGATTCCATGGGGAAAGGACTGTATCAGTCATGGTCATAGCATATCCTCAGGGCCCAGCACAGTGTCTGACACTCTGTCAGTGCTCAGCAATATTGTTAAATAAAATTTAAATGATGGTAGACACCTCACTGTAGCTGCATTAAATCTGTTAGGGAGAACTGTGTTTGACAAATTGAACCAGAAGATGTCTGAAGAGAGTGGGTTTAATCAGGGAAAACTCCTGGAAGGAAATTACATTTTATGCCAGACAAGAAAGGGGTGGTGGACCTAGATTGGCATAAAATTGTGGAGCTGATGCATGGAATAGAGTACTTAGGAAGAAGGGCTTGACTAAAACAAAAACATTAAAGTGGAGAGAGGTAGAGATGAAGCTAGAGAGGTGAGGGTGAAAGCAACAGCAGAAGGGACATACCCATTCAGCAGATCCTGGAGCCCCTGAGGATGGTTAGAGCCAGATGGTTTTGGAAGATGAATATGGCCTCTGCATATCTGAATGGGGTGCAGGGAGTGAAGATAGAACAGGCTGGGCAAAAGAGAGCTGGTGACCGGTGGCTAAACTTAAACCGCATGTCAGTGAAGGTGGAAGAGGAAGGGGGAGAAAGGGAGAAAGAGGTGCATGGATTACAGTGGCAACTCTAGGGTTGGAAAGAAAGGTGATTATCCCATATTCCGGACTCTGTGCTGGGTCCCGGGGGTGAAAGAATTGTGCTCATCTTTTAATAGAATTTGTCAGTGGCAGAGACAGACATTCACCAAATATTCAGACAAATAAATATTACCAACTGTGGTAGCTGCTAAGGAAGAAATTTGCAAGCTGCTCAGAGTGAAGCCCAAGAAGCCTGACCTCATCCAGGCATGCATAGGAGGCTTCCTCGAGGAACCGATTGGGAGGCTGAGATCAGAGTGACCTAGTCCACGGCAGCAGGTAGTGACGCAATGGAGGGAGCACTCCAGGGAGAGACAATCTCATGTTCAAACACAGGTGCCTGTACATACACATGGTTTGCACCCACTCTGCTATCCTTGGAGGTCCTAAGGGATTTCCAGGAACAGCTTGGAGCCAGTAAGTCTTACTCACTGTGGTACATTTGTCCTCAGCCTCCACTAAACCCTTTGGGTAATCTCTGAAAATCAGCACACCTACTCACAACAAACTTATTGACTTCATAGGGAAACCAAAGCACAGAAGGTTGAAGTGATTGTGCTAAAAGCACAGAGAGGGAGCCACGTGGTCACTAAAGGTGCTATTTGGGACAGATTCTAGTTGGGAATCAAGTAATCAATTAGGTCAGCAAGCGGTCAATCGGCTTCAGCCATTAAGACAACAAGTTGGTGGCACTGTTATCGACACAGCCACAATGACTTGAAGACAGGCTCAGAAGCAAGGCCATAGCTATCCTGGTCAATAAAGTACTTTGGGTCCTCACAAAGCAAGTAATTTGGACAAGCTGTGTTTCATTTTTCACCTCCTAAGCCAAGAGTGGCCCTCTAGACACATCTATCAATGAAAGAAGGCAGGGCTGAGGGTAGAAGCTGAAGTCATTATAGGGGAATTGAGAAAAAGAAGAGTATAGGCCAAGAAATTCCACATAAGCTGTTTCAAAACCTCCAAACCTCTGAAGTATGAGAAAATAGGAAATGAGGAAGCAACCCAGAAGATGGCCCTTCCCTCCACCCCTCTCCACAGTGCAAAGCATTGCCAGCACTAAATCATCCCAAGTTGGGTAGAATAAAAGAATCACTGCGCGTTTGAGATGGAGGGAGAAGTAGGGTCTCCATGTCTCCACAGGCTAGGCTTGGGGACATTGCTGACCCTTCCCAGTTTCCATCCTTCCCTCCCTCCCACCCTTTCTCTCCTTCCTAATTCCAGACACACAGAGGCTTTTTCAGCTCACGGATCTACTGATGATGTAACCCCTTTCAGTCTAGACCAGAAGTTTCTTGAAGGAAGAGACAGAGCAAGAATCAACTCTGTGTCATTTCCATGCTGTAAGGCCTACCCAGTACCTGGCACTGAGTAGGCACTCCGTAAATACTGCTTTTGTTGACCTCCTCCCCGAATTCAGAACAAAGCTGCTTTCTTAGGAATCCCCCAGCCCTGACTTAGCAGCCCCTGAATCCTGCCCAGAGATGTTCCCTGCACTAAGTTCTGCCTTTCCTGACATATTTCTGAGCATAGGAGCTCCTTCCACTCCCACATTATTTAGCCACTGCCTTGTCATCCTTTCTGACCTAAGAGACTCATTTTGTTAAAAGTCTCCTTGCAATTCTGGCCAAGTCATCTATCTGTGCAGGAGGAAATCTCTGGGTGCAGGCTTCTCCTGATCTCATGAAAAAACACCCAGACAGTGCCCTGTCCTTTCTCAGAGACTTATATCCCTGGTGCGAGCCATTGATCTATTGGTGGCCAGGCTCCCCAAGGCCTCCTCGATGAGGGCACTGAAGTAGAGCCTTAAATCAGGGGGATGATATGGATGGATAGGATACAAGGGAGGGAATTCCAGGTTGAGCTAACAGCATGAGCAAGGGATGGAGGTGGAAAAATAAACAGCAATTGAAGGTAACAGTAAGTTGTTTTGTCTGCTTAGCATCCCGGACCGCAGAAAAGAAGTGTGGAAGATGAGGCTAGGGAAGGCTGCCTGAGCTGCCACTGAGGGCTTGCACTTTGTGCTGAGGGTGGTGCTAAGCTTCTGGAATGTTCTGAGCAAAAGGAGGATATAAGCAAATTTATACTGGAAAGACTCCATATGGCTGCAGTGTGGAGAACAGATTGCAGGAGACAAAAAATGGTGTTCAGAAGACTACTCAGGAGGTTGGGATGGTTGGGCATTGAGATGGTGGTGGCCTCAACTGGGAGGAAGGTCCTAGACTGAAGAGAAGTAGACTGGATCAAGCAATAATCAAGAAGATAAAGGGATAGAACACAGCGAATGACTGAATTCAGGATGTAAGAGCCAGGAAATAGGTGAAGCTTTATGAATCCATATAATACATTAAAATTTATGAATATATAAAATACATTAACTAGCTCTTACCGGACATCATGTGTATACAGAGTTCTGTGTTTAGCAATAGGAACACACAGGTACATAATACATCGTGCCTGCACACAAATAGTTCCAGGTCTAATGGAAAAACAGGACAAGAAAGTACCAATGACAATGAAGTATCCCTAGTTGCTAAGGAGCACAAAGGAGGGGCTCCACATCCTGCTTCAGAAACATGGGAAGGCAAAGGGGGAAATTTGCATAGGGGTTAACCACTGAGCCAAGTATTGATGGACACCAAGTGAAGGAGAAGGGCACAGTTACTGCAAGCAAGTACACAGCATGTGTGAAGGCAATGAGATGTGAAACAGCATGATGCATAAATGGAGGCAGGGATGAGGCGGATGGTGGCACCATTAGCTGTGATCTGGGATGCAAAAGGAAGAACAGCTTGTGGTGGTGGTGGCAGGTAGCAGGGAGGCAGTGTTGGGCTCTGTCTTGGACATACTGTGTTTGTGGTGCCTGAGTAGTAGTTAAGTAATCTCTGTAAAGAGCTCCCTTTTGGAGATGAAGCCAGGCTTAGGAGGGATGGTGATGGTGGCTCACCTAGGCACCTTGCCCTTCACCTTCTCAGTAGCGTAAGACCAATGGAGCTTAGCAGGACTGAGATAAGGGGGTGGAGGCTACCCATGGCAGTGCCTTTTGTTTGCAGGGCTGTGTGATTCTGCAGCACTCTTATGTTTGTGGTGAACTGGCCTTCCCAGGACCTGAGTGGTTGAAGCCCGTTTGATGCCTGAAGGCATTCACTCCTTCTGCCTCCTGTGGAGCATCTGGGAAAGAAGGTGAGTCACCAAGATCATATACATGATCATGTACAAGATCATGTCTGCAAACAGCAGACAAACAAGGGGTGGCAAAGCCCACCTTTGCCACCTAGTCCCCCACCTGGGTATTTTCTTAGCCACTGTTTCTGTCCCTGGTCCGGGTCTGTATTCCCAGTCCTGCCTCTCCTGCAGCATGTTGGCTGCACTCAAGGGAAAGGTTGACTTCCTGGTTGCCAGTGAATACCTCTGAAACCAGAGTTGCACTTGAAGAATGAAGCAAGACCCAGTAGTACACAGAGACACCTTATTTTGCCCATTGTCTGCCTCACTGGGCAGGATAAACCTGCTTTCAATAGTAGTAATAAAGAGGAAAGTGGGAGGGCTATGCATGTAATAGGAAGAATGAGTCTGTAAGAGTGTCAGAATTTCAGGAAAATGTGCAGGATAAGAGCATGGAGCTGAAAACTTGACTAGAACCAGATTATAGGAGTTCCCAGTGAGGCATCAGGCCTGAGGCTCAGCATCAGGGAGGTAAACTAGAAACATTCTTCCTGTGCTCTAGGAAGATGATTCCAGTATTGTATGCAAAATGAAAGGGAACAAGATGAGTCTGGATAGGAAAAAAAGGCTCATTCCATAGTCCAGGCAGAAAGTGATAGGAACAGATCCAGGACAAGGTCAATGGGACTGGAGACAAGAGGACAGACAGAAGCAAAGCCCTGGAGATGACAATAAATGATGCTTCTGAGCAGTGACTGCAATGTCAATGTGCTTGGAGCTCAAGACAGCAGTGGGGAGTGGCCTTCAGTGAGGAAACAAAAGTTGGTAGAGGTCAATCATGGAGGGCACCTTAAGCCACATGAAGGAGTTTGGACTTTGTCCCAGTGACGATGATAATGTGGAACAACTGGAGGGTTTTTTTTTCTTTTTCCTGAGGAATGACTTTATTATTTTTGTAAAATTTATGTGTTCTCCTAATTAGAAATTAAATCAATATAGACAAGTCCAAAGAACATCAAAAGTACCTTCAACCCCCACACAATAATGATTGTCAAAGTAAGCCTTACTCCAATCTTGCCTTTAAGTTCATTATTAGAGATGAGAATGCATAGAGAGACAGAGAGAGGGATGAACAATTTTCCATGGTATCCATGTATAGATATTATCTGTAAATAAAGATATAAAATTTAAATTCCCTATAATTTAAAGAAGAGGCATCTCACAAGGGGAAAGAAGTAATCAGATCTAGGTTGTAAGAAGATCCTTTTAGCTACTGATGTGACGGAGAGGTTGGGAGGAAGGAAGGTTGGATGTCACAGGACCACGTAGGAGACACCAGATGAGAATAGTGAAAGCTTGAAAAAGGCAAGGCTAGCAGACTTGGAAAGAGGGGGTGAAGAGTATCCCCACTATATGAGCAGCTTTCCTAGGACCTGCTTTCTGGTGGAGGGAGATACAAAGGAGGTCCTCCTAGATGGCGCATAGGTCTAAATCCTTGGTGATTAGGAGGTGTTGGTTCCATGATCAGAAACAGGCTAAGCAGGCAGAGCAGGTTTGGTGGGGGAGACAGTGTTTCTTCTGATGCGTGAAGATTCTGTGTCTGGTTGGGCATCCAACAGGCATATGGAGATGGGAATCTGGGGCTCAGATGAGAATGGGACGGAAGATAAGGACCTGAGAACCAGCCACACTGAAATGAGCACAGAAACTGTGGGAGTGTGGGAGATCTCCAAGGGAGAAAGTGTCAAGACAGAGACCTGGTCCAAGGACAGAAGCTTAAGGAATTCATCTCTTAGGAGATGAGAGAAGGGAGAGGAGCCAAAGGAGTCAACAGGGTTCGGAAGGACCCAATAATCTTGTCTCAGTGCTTTTTTCATGATCATTTTCAGAAACTTTCTGGGGAACTCAAATGCAAGATGTATTTGATGAAAGAGAAGAAAGCCACAATTACAACATGAGTGAGGGAAAGGAGCTGGGAAGTAAAGAACTTCATCTCAGGAGGGTGAAGTTAGCAGCTCTGTACAGAGGGCTTGGGGAAGTGGAGGCCAAGAAAAAGCCATCAAATTTGCCAGTTAGGTCTCCAGTAACTGTGGTGGGATCATGGTCTAGAGAGTACTGAGAGCCAGGAACAGATGGCTGGGAGCTGAGGAGGGAGCCAGGGCAAGGAAGACATGACTTTGAAGGCAAACTTCACTCTCCAGGAAACTAGGAACTACCTAAGCATTTTCTAGACTGCAAGGCATGAGCCAGCAGAGCCAGAAAGGCTGAAAATAAGCATGGGTGGTGACAACTCACAAAGCTGGGACCTCAGGAAGCTGGGGGAGAGTTGCAGTAGAGAGGGCTCTGCCACTGGATCAAGGAAAGAAGAAATATTGAGGTGGAGAAAATGTCAACATTTTAGGCTTGAGAGCATAAATTATACCATTTACAACCACCACCTTTTAAGCATATACACTGTGTTGTGCTGAGTGTTGTCTGGGTGTTATTTGGTGTCATTTTCAGAAGAACCCTTAAGGTAGGTACAGTGATTACCCATGTTCTACAGAGGAAGGAAATAAAACTCATAGAGATCAAATATCACATTGCTGGCCAGTGAGAGAGACAGGACTCAAGCCCAGGTCTATGAGACAGCATGGTCCAAGTTCTTACAGACCACTGCACACTGTTTCATGTTAATGGCTTCACATGAGTCAAAACAGGAGGTAAGTCTCCTGGGGTGGATGAAAAAGGAGGTGAGACTGTGATTGGGTATGAGAGGCATATGAAAAGACCTCAGAAGAACTTATTTGGACACAGAACGAAGTTTGGGTTAAACAGATGTGAGTGACTAGCAAACAAAATGTGACTGGCAGCCTTGCCAAGAGTCAGGGAAAACCCAGTTGTCTTTTATTTCTCCAGCCTTTCTTCAATGCCCAGACACATAGAGAGATAATTTCTCTTTGACTAATAAAAACCTGAGTTTCAGGAATAGTCAGTGATTTTTTCCACACAGATAGTCAAACCAGGACTGGTGCTCAAGGCTTCTGACTCCAGGGGCAATGCTAGTTCTTCTAGCCTAGCAGGTGTGTGCACACAGATAGCTGGGAATGTCAAAGCACCAGGTCTCGCCAGTGCACAGGGGCAGCACAGCTTAGAAGCTGCAGTTCAGAGCAACCAGGCTCACTGGAGTCTGCCATATCTGGTTCTAAGTGCCGGCTCTACCACTTATTGACCATGTGCCCTTCAATCAGTTGTCCAAGCTCTCTAAACCATCAAATCCTCTCTCAACTGGAAATAATAATAGCACCTGCCTCACAAAATTGTTGTTGGGATAAAACACGATAACCCATGTGAGGTGCATAGCACAGAGCCTGGCACTGAGTGAGAGGTCAATAAATGCTCATGGCAGTTGTTTCTGCTGTATGGTTGCTGTTAGTGGGGAGGACATGACTTAGAGGCGGACAGTCTGGGCTCTAGTCCCTGGCTGACCACTTAATTGCTCTGACCTGAACAAGTTGCTTCACATAGGAGACAGATTTCTCAGCTCTAAATTGGGTATAATTCACGGGTGGCTGAGGAAATCAATTAAGTAGTGGATGGGAAAGTGCTTTGAAAACTACAAAGTGCTCCACAAAGGTTAGTTATTTAATTCTACCTTGGAACTAAAAGATCAGCCTTCTAGAGAACCAGGCACAAAGGATGAGAAGAGAGGAAAATAACTAAGTTAATGAACTCCATAAATCAAAACTGAGAAAGTTTAGAAGAAGAAGGAAAAAAAAGATTTTCTACTTCTCTGAGATAGAAGGAATGCATTTCATTCCACCAAACGTGTATCTGGAACCTCTTCCAGATGAGGATTTGGGCAAGCTCTGTTGAGGGAACAAGGCTGAGTAAGCCTTGGTCCCTGTTTGCCAACAGCTCCCCCAGGGCATTTGCACATACCTAAGTCTGCCACCAAACAGAAGACAAGCAAAGCGGGGAGCACAGAAAGGGAAAGTTGTTCCAACTGTGAGGCAGATATCAGCGTGGGCATCTTGGAGGAAGTGGCATTAGACTGGGCTTTGAAGAATGAGTAGGTGATGAATGTGTGAGGGCTGGGGGGAGTTGTCAGAGGGATGAAGAGGAAAGCTTGAGCAAAGGCACAGTAGCAGGGAAGGGCATGAGTTTGGGGAGCAGCAAGTCAATCCATGCTAGTAAAGAAAAGGTTTCATGAGTGAGGGATGTAGGTAGCAAGTGAACCTGGAAAGGTAGATTGGGACCAGCTCAGAGAGTCTCAAGGTGGATGAAGGTCTTGAGCTTTGTTCTATAGCCAGTGCCTTCCAATTATGTTGGCCTGGCCTGGCCTCACACAGTGTTCTGAGAAAAGTAGGTGTCAGAAAAAAAAGTTTATTTGATTGATGAGACATACTCCATAGTTGGAACTTCAAGTTAGCTTGTTCCCACCAGAGCAGAATTAACTGTAGCCAACAGGAGTGGTTGACCATGTTCTCTGCAGCTCAGGAAAGTAGTTCTCTATGTAGGTCTCTCCAGGGTCCTAGGAAGACTAAGCTCTACCTGAGCCAGACAAAGCTCTCTACTAGAGAATTAGAGGCCCCATGAGCACTATGGAGAGAGCCTACTGATTCTTATGCTCCTCAGTTTGCCTGAAATGTTTTTTTTTTTTTTTCCTCATTTGTGACTTTCTTCCCCATTGTCTGGCCCACTGGTCTCCTGGTCATTTCTGAAATCTGGTACTCTGTGTTCACTTTAATGCCTTGATGACCTCGCTAGCCTTTGATCTTTGCCAATTTGTCAACCATTTCTGACCTATTCCCTAGTTCGCCCCACATGCACCTCCCTCCAAAACACATAGGCAACCAAATCCCTGCCAATATGCAGAAGTGGGCTTAGCAGTTTGCGTGCAGATTCTTCCATCTTGCCAATATTGGGGAGCCATTCTGTCTGGGGAGGTCAGCCCTTTACAAACCTGACCATGACTAATCTGCCAAGTAGCTGCTTCATTGTTGAAAGATTCATAGCTTTGTTCAGAAAAGGTCAGATTCATTGGTTCTAGTCAATTAGAGAATAATTTATTGTGTCTCTTCCTTCTGTGACCTCCAAGACCATATGTAGTTTATCAGCAAGGGGCCAATATCCAAGGCAAAGTCAGGCACACTGATAATCCCCAAAAGGGCAGAAATGGGGCCAGTGAGCTACCTGAGATTCTCAGGATTGGAAGTCTCAGTTGGGTCTTGTTTCCCACAAATCCCCATCACAAGGATGTTAAGTGTGGCCATCAAAATTAAGGCACCTGGTCCATGTTAAGGCACCTGGTCCATCAAACACATTTGGAATTGCCAGTATTGTACAAATGTGAGATTGTGTGGGCAGACTTTAAGAAGATGGCTATTTCCTCCCTAGTATCATCCCACAGTTAGGACAACCGCCAGGTAGTACGTATCAGAGCCTTGGTTATGTCTTTCTGGTACGAACAGTGAGACTCTCGGGGAATGGCTAAATAAATTAGATTAATAAGCTCTATTACTCAATTTTAACCTAACAAAGAAAGCACTTTACTAATATGGCAAAGCATCAAGATAAACTAGAATGGCTATTTAAATGTGATACAAAACTAAAGCAAGATTTGAAGAAACACAAGCCCCTAAGAACTTTGGGAAAAAAAAAATTACTTGATAAGCCTAAATTCATTAATTCTAATACTTTCCTTCTCTTTCCCTTACTTAATCCACTGGTTTCTACGTCAGTTTATACTAAGCTTCCTTCAAATTTTTGACTGTCTGCTATCTCAAGATCAAGAAAAGAATCTAAGAAAGAAGAATGATTTGGCTGTATTTCCTTTGACACCACTCTCCCCTGGTCATGAGCTGCAATGTTGAAGGAATCATTCTTGTGGCTCTTTTCTAATAGCCATCTTCTGAAGTCATTAATCAGAGATGTCATTTTCTCCTCATTATAGTGCTCCTGACTTTGTTTCCCAGGAATCTGAAAGAAGCCAAAAGGGAAATAAAGATAGCCATGTATGGACTACTTTCCAGCATGAAACCCTGTGATTGTTTTTTCTTCAATTAAGAGGGATTAAATGTTCCTTCTTCAAAACTAAGTCCCTTGCCCTCTAAGCCAGAATGTATGGTATTCATAATATATGTTGGATGATACCTTAGAAATTACCACTCCCTAAACTTTTTTTCTGTTAGGATTTGGACTTGGGAAACTGAATAATGCCAGAATGGAATGTTTAAAAGAATATTCCAAGACCATAATTAAATTTTTAAACAAGGATACATAAATGTTTTTCCACATGTGCTGTGAAATCAGACCCAACGTCAGAGTCCTCCACTGTAGCTCTACTCCTAGTTCCTTGTAGGAAAATGCCCAATTGTGGCTTTTTCCCTGGGGCCGGAATAGGGTTCCAAGGACATGAGAGTTGCTTCATCTACAGCCCCTGAGACGGGAAAGACTCACTTAAGTCTGATTGGGAGATAAGCATCCATTGTGGCTTATAAAAATTTTTTTAGATAAAAACTAGAAGGCTTTGGAGACAGGAAATTGTCAATCTAGGAAATGGGAGAGTTCAAAGAAATAAGAAAAGTGTTATGAGCTTTTCCATCCGGAACAGTAGAGAAATTCTGAGGCATGGGATTATGGGCACTATCACAAAGGAAGTCAGGGAAAAGTGAGGAGATGAAAACCAGACACAAAGTGTTGTACAGGAGACCTTTGAAAGATTTCAGAATATCTCCCAGAAGTCCTCAGTACAAAAAGCCCATTACTTCTTTAGGACAGGAGAAATGAAATTGGGAGCCAGGAAGACTCTCATGTCATTGTCCAAACGAAGGAGAGGACCACAAAAGGGCAAGAGGAGGGGAGTACAAGCTGACAATGGCCATAGAGCCAATGGGAAGGAAGTGAGAGGAGTTCTGGGAAGAAGGCCAGGCACAAGGACATACCTTGAGAGTTTCACAGAACCCAAAGGTCCCTATTAGCCCTTTGTCGATCTCTGTCTATAGACTTATCTGAGACCCCGTGAGTCCTTGCAATCGCACCTGCTATTTTACCATGACCAGTCTGGGACTCAGCTTCAAACAGGGCCTCTGCCCACTTTGGATTGGCATGGATTTTCCCAAAACGCCTGTCTCTGCACCACTCTTTCCCTTAATCAGCCTCTGTCTGGCCAGACATCTACACCTAGAAATCTAGATCAGCCCAGACCCAGAGAAGCCTGTATTCCATTTCAGCCCCTATCTTGCATCCCTCCTGCTAACTTTGTTCTTTGTGGTTTCTTGCCTGCCTCAGCCACTCATCTAGCTCCTGGTCTTAAGTGATCCACTCTGAGGAACCTTGCAGACGGTCCTCTTCTACACTACATGACCAACCATTTCAGGAATGACTCTGGATGCCCAGAAGTTTGGTATCTGCTAGCATTCCTTCTTTCGTTGCTCTCTGTTTCTAGCCTCCCCTGCTACCTCTCCTGGTCAAGTCTAAGCAGAGACTGCCTGGTCCCAGAATCTCAATGTGTCACTCCTGGCCTGTGGTTTGGCCTTGGTTGTTAGCTCTGTGACTCATGGGAATGACCACTGGCTGAATCCCTTCACTGATTACTTGCAACAATTGGACCAGGCCTCCAGTTCCTGGAGACCTTCCCTTGTATAGGTCCCAGCCCAAACGTCAGTGTGCAGACCCCTATCTTCGCCTTGGATGTTCTTCCCATTTTCCAGTCAGCCTATATGGCAGTGACAATGGAGGGCCCTAGAGAAGACTTCACTTCCTCTTTCATGTGAGGGTTACAGAAAACAAATTATCCAAGTTCTTGGATAGGACCAAGGTCTGATGGCATATCATGAGTGAAGCTAAGGAGGCTTGAGAATTCTGTCCATCTCAAGCATCACCAGGGAGTTCTCTGACTGAACTTGGATTGCCCCAGGAGCACTCAGATAGCCAGAGGTTATTGCC
The DNA here is from genome assembly GCF_003255815.1 of Theropithecus gelada. Classification (NCBI taxonomy): domain Eukaryota; kingdom Metazoa; phylum Chordata; class Mammalia; order Primates; family Cercopithecidae; genus Theropithecus; species Theropithecus gelada. The sequence goes on along the minus strand of NC_037689.1, from coordinate 149,316,336 downwards.
AGCAAAAGAGATCAAAAAGGGCCTTTCCAAAAATGGTAGTAGTGTGTTTGGATATTGGAGCTAAGGACAGCTAACAACTCCCTGATGCTGTGACTTTGGTGACCCAAGTATTCACATGAATAATTAGAATTATCATACCATCTCCCAAATCCCAGGCTTACCTAGAAATCAACATCCCAGATCATCATTATCTAATAGTGACTACCATATTGGACAGTGCAGATATAAAACATTAAGCCTTTCCCCAAAGGGAGTTTCTGAAATAAAGATAAAGAATGTACAAAAGGCTAGTGAACACTCACTAGCCAAAGGAGCCAGACCAGAAGGGAGGGGCTGTTGCCACATGAGGAGAGGAACAGGGATCCTTTTGGTTTGTTATTCCCTGGTTAGCTCCCTGTCCAGCGAGCGACTTTGGACTAGTGGACCCACCTTGCCTTGCTACATCCCTGCCTCTTATTAGCCACTTCAATTTTCACCAAATGAAAAAAACTAAAATTTTATCGTGTGTCATTTAGGAAGATTTAAACAAATGAAGAGAGTTTATTCCCATATGGGAAACCTAATTATCAAATAAATGCCAATGTTCTCCAAATCAATCTACATTTAACATACATTTCCAACTAGAATTTGGGGGGCTTAGGTAGGTTTATTCTAAAGTTAGTCTGGACTAATTCAATTCAAACAAACTGAAAGTAGCAAAACTTTTAAATTCTAGATTATCATATATTAATTTCATGCATTTAATTCAAAATAGTTCGTGGAAAGGCATAGAATATAGATCATGCCTCATTCTTTGTTTTAATGGCATCTGGCCCATAATAAGAAAGCCACAGAAGTAAAAACAAGTTGGCTTATATTTTCATATTAAAGACAGAGTTCAAAAACTAAAAAAAAAAGTTAATCTGGAATATAAATAATTAATAATAGCTAGAAATATTTTTAAAAAATAAACGAGGGGACACTTTCCATAGAAGATATTAAAATGTATTCTAAAGCCACAGTAATTACCACAGGATGTGACAGAAGAGACAGATTAGTGTACAGAATATATCTACAAGCAGACTCAAATATATGAATATTTGGTATATGATAAAGGAGACAGCTCAAATCAGCATAGAAGTATGTTGAGATAAATGGAGAGACATTTGGGGGAGAAATTAGCTTAGATCTTGTTATGTAGACAAAAAAACAAAATAACAAAATAAAGCCATAGCCTCATACTAATCTCTTTCACAGTCTCATCTGGAGAAAGCAGAAATCTGAATCTGAGCAACACTGTACTCTTTTGCATCTTGATTCTTTCACTTGGCATGATGCTTTTGAGATTCATCCATTGTGTTATGTGCTTTGGCAATTCTGTTTTATTGCTGAGCAGTGCTTCATTGGATGAATGTGCCATAGTTTGTTCATACGTTTTGTATATCCAGTTTGTGTATCCACCTTTACGCAGTTTGCTTATCATTCCCCCATTGATGGATTCTTGACTTGTTTCCAGTTTTAGGCTATTATTAATATAGTTGCTATGAATATTCTTGTATGATTCTTTTTATAAACGTATACTTTCATTGCTCTTGAGTAAATACATGGAGGTCGAATGATTGGGCCTAGGGTGCGTGGATGTTGAGGTTTACGAAACACTGCTAGACTCTTCCCAAAGTGATTGTATAATTTTACATTCTTATCAACAATGTGTGACAATTTGGCTTTCTCCACATCCTCATCGGCATCTGGTATTGTCAGTCTTTTCATTTTTAACCACCTTGGTGACTGTGTAGTGGTATCTCATTGTGATTTTAATTTGCATTTCCAAGATAACAAATAATGTGAGCAATCTTTCTTGTGCTTATTGACCATTTGTATATCTTCTTTTGTGAAGTGTTCATTCAATAATTTTTGCCCACCTTTAATTGATTGTCTTTTAATTATTGGATTGTAGAAGATCTTTACATATCCTGAATATCAGTTCCTTGTCAAATATATGTTTTTTTAATAATATTTCACAATATATAACTTACCTATTCATTTTCTTTTAGCCGACTTTTTTGATGAGCAGAAGTTTTTAATTTTTATGAAGTTTAATTTATCAATTGTCCTTGTTAATTCTGTTTTCTGTATCATAAGAAACATTTGACTAGCCTAAGGGATGAAGCAATGCTTTTCTAAAAGGTTTGTGGTCTTTTACTTTATGTCTAGGTCCCTGGATCTAGCCCCAATTAAATTTTATGTGTGGTGGGTGTGAAGTTAGGTTTGAGGTTCATTTATTCATATGGATAGCTGGTTCTTCCAATGCCTTTTATTGTAAAGACTTTCCCTTTCTCATTAGATTGCTTTGGCACCTTTGTCAAACATAAGATGACTGTATAAACGTCAATCTATTGCTGGACTCTGTATTTGTCACACAATATATTGGTCAGGACTTATTGCGGTAATACATTATCTTTATTAACATAGCTTTAGAGCAAGTCTCGAAGTCAGGTTAAGTTTCATCCTGTAATTTTGATCATATTTTTCAAAATTACTCTAGGTTTCTAGGTCCTTTGCATTTCTATATAGCTCTTAGAGCGAGCTTGTTAATTTCTACCAAAACAAATTGTCATGATGATGACATGTTTATGTTAAATCAATAAATCTATACATAAAATCTATAAATTTGTAAATCTATTTGTGAGTTGACACTCCACAAATAGTGTCTTCCAGTTCATGTATATGGTATATTTTTCCATTTCTGTAATGAGTTTTTAATTAAAGAAGTGTCTTTGTCAGAGCTGTGCTTTAGGAAGATAAATTTTATAGCAATACGAAGTATAGGTTGGACTGGAAGCATGGATACCATTTGGAATACTATTGGGGTTATCCATGGACAGGAAATATGTGCTTGAAGCAGTGTAGTATTGGAGGGGAAATTAGGAAATGCATTCCCAAAACAGAATCATCAGAACTTGGTGATTGGACATGAAGAGTGAGAGAGATGACAGAGACTTAGATTATTCTGATATTTTTATCCTGGATAACCTAGAGGAGGACATTTCTGTAAAACATTAACTGGACTTCATGTAGAAGTATTTTAGTGCATATTATTTAACAGAGCTTGTGCTTGGCTCTGGGGACATAACAAGAGCAAAAATATACATGGCCCCCACCTTACTGGAACACCTTGTGGATGATAAAGATGTGTATTAAATAATCACACAAATAGAAATAAAATTGTGACTAATAAAAGTGCTTTAATGCTAGCGCATCTAACACCTAGATCTTCATTTCTAATACCATTCTTCAATAAAGGGAACCAGAGCACCTTAGAGAAAAGACTTATTCTGAGACTAGAAAATATACAGGATAACGCTGAAGTATCTTATAGCACCAGAAAGTAAAAAAAAAAAAGTGCTAAAAACAAAACAGATCTTTACCATGATGGGAATGTATCAAAGTGACACAGCAGCCAACAAAATGACTTCTCAATGCCCAAAGCTAGAGTAATATAAGCAACAAAATAAATAAAATAACATTAGAATATAACCTAAAGTATAAAATAAATATCCATGAGTATGTAGTAATATACACTAATTAATGAGAAAGAAAAGATAGCCTCTCAGGCATACAAATTTTAATAAATTATGTAACTTCTCCACCTTAAAGGAAGAGGGACATAACAGCCACTCCTTAAATGTAGGCTGCACATGGTGGCTTTCTTCCAAAGAGTACAGTATGGCAAGTGGGGAAGAGTAATTTTAAGGTGGAGACACCTGACAAACATTACTTTAGCCAGGTGATCACAATCAGAGTCAATGTCATACATCAAGTACATAGTATGTTGCCTTGATATGATGTGATAAAAATGTCACTTTACTTCTGTGATTCCCCTCTCAAAATACATAACCCCAGTCTAATCATGAGAAAAATATCAGGCAAATCACAAGAGAGACAGTCTACGAAACAACTGATCAGTCCTCCTCAAAACTGTCAAAGTCATCAAAAACAAGGAGTCTGAGAAATTGTCACAGAGAAGAGAAGCCTAAGACACGACAACTAAATGTAGTGTGGTATACTGAAACACACAAAAACATTATGTAAAAACTAAAGAAATATGAATGAACTATGAACTTTAGTTAATAACAACATATCAATATTGGTTCATTATTGCAACAAATGTTCTGCACTGAAGTAACATGTGAATAATAAAGAAAATTGAGGTGGAGAGGTACATGGGAACTCTGTACTATCTGCTCAACTTGTCTGTAAATCAAAAACAGTAAAATAAAGTCTATTACTTTTTTAAAACACCCTCTGAAGGAGAAGTACGCGTTCTAAGGGGTGTTTGAAGTCAGAGAAGGGCTTCCTGAGGAAGTTAACACTTTATCTGTAATCAGAAGGATGAGGAGGGATTACGTAGATGAAGATCTGGGAGGATAGTAGATGAGTGTAAAGGACCTTAGGTAAAAGGAAGCATGATGTGTTCAAGGAACAGAAATAATAGCGTTGTGATTTAAGCAGCATGATCAAGGGTGAATATGGTACAAAACATGACAGAATAAATAGACAGGAACCAGAATGTGCAAGGCTTTTAGGCCATATGAAGTATTTTTGTCTTTATTTTAAGAGCAATGGTTGTAAGTGGTAGGGAGTGGAAGGTGGTAAGAGGAAGAGGGAGAGGCAAGGGATGCTACCTCAGTTTTAGTTTGGCCAACTGAGTGCCTGAAGCAGGATTCACTCAGATGGGGAGACTGGAAGAGGCCAGGAGATCAGTTTTGCACATGTGGGATATAAGATGCCTGTGAGATATCCAAGTGAAGGTGTCTAGTAGACTGATATACAGGTCTGAGGTCAGAAGAGACTTGTGAATTGGAGAGAAGTTGTTGAGTTTCCAGCATATAGGTAATAGATGAAGCCTCGGGCATGAATGAGACCACCTAGGGTCTTGCATTTAAGTGCCTAAAGATAAAGGTGGGAAGTCACCAACCTATCAATAACCACGCACTATCCCAGCCAGACTGTGTGGAAGGACAACAGAAGAGGATAGAGGAAAGAAGTCTGGGCAACAGCAACATTTAAAAGGAGGAAGAATCCATGAAGGAGACGGCAAAGACAATCTAAAGGAATAGTGTGATGTCACTGACACCAAGAGAAGAGAAACAGCAGCTTCCAGCAGCTAGGAACACAGAATCCATGGCTTTCTGGCCCAGTTCCATTGCCATCAAGTTGGTCACTAGTAGGCTAGGTCATCATGACCTTCTGGAGCTAGGGCAAGAGCAGAGTCAGTAACTACATAAACGTACCTTGTGAATATCTTCTGGGAAGTGCTGTGAGTCCAGAGTTGAGGTTGCCTCCAGGCACTGGAACTGCCAAGAGGTCAACTGAATTATCGTGGCCCATCCTGCCTGTACAGAAGCAGGGTCTGCATGTCCTCTTAGAGTTGGGCATGGTGCCCTTGACCTCAACTGCATACGTGTGAACACCCAAGTGTTTTACACAAGTGTAAAGACCTCTGCTAGCAATAGCTTTGCCTATCGTCTTTGAGCATTAGAGCACCAAACAGGGTGGCAGCCTGCACGAGCACCCACTCTGTACCCAGGTCCGTACTGGGCTTCCATGAGACTATAGAGATGAAATCATAACAGTTTTGTTTTCGAAGAGTATAAGCAATCACTTGAATACAAACTGAGCAGACTCCTAAAGACCCAAGAAGAGAATGAGTAGAAAGCTGCACAGTTTGCTAAGTTTTCAGATTATCACCCCTAATTCTTACAAAAAGTCCTACATGATAGATCTTATTCTTATTACTCTCAAATTTTAAAGGAGGCAACTGAGGTTCAGAGAAGCAAATCAGTTGATGAAGGGCAAGTTTTGTAAGTGGAAAAGATAGGATTCATATCCAGATCTTTTTGACTCTAAAGTCTGCCTCTTTTAGTCCTTAACTCTGCAGGGCTCTCAGTAAACATCAATCCTGTTACTGACCCCATCATCTGAAGCAGATAGGAACACCTTCCACAGGATAAGGGTGTCTGGCTAGGGTTTCTGGAAAGAGGAGGCATTAGCAGAGTGGAAAGATAGCCTGAATCTCTATTAGTGAGGGCAGGTGTTTACCAGAGTTCAATGTAGCTCCTCTATTCCTGTATCTTGTCCAGGCTAATCCAGTCCTGGATGATGTAGCATTTCATCGAGTATGCCCTTTGCCTCCAATAATAAGATTCCCTTCTTCTTCAAGCAAAATGATGGATTGGCCTTCAGTGTGTTTAGTCGCTCAGCATTGAAAAGACATCTCAGCTGGGCCAACTTTCAAATCATTTACAGTAAAATAGTCCTGTTGCTAAGACCTGCATTCTGGCCTGACTCAGATGTTGCCATGTACAAGTGTCCCTGAGCCTTGGTTTTCCCATTTATAAAAGACAGATGTGTTGGTTCTTTCTATGCTCCATTGATTGAGGACATATTAGTCATTCAGTCAACCAACAAAGATTACTGAGGACCTCCAATGTGCCAGGCATACTGAGGTACAAAGTATGCAATGTTGAGCAACACAGAAATGATCTTGGGCCTTGCGGAGTTTAACGTCTGTTGGGAGAGATGGCCATATGTGCAGGTACATTAGCACACATTGTGATCACAACATGAGGGCCAAGAGACCAGAGTGGCTAACTCTGCCTGGGGGTTGGACAGGTTGCCTTTCTCACCATTACCTTTCCCTGGTTAACTTCTGCACATCATTCATTCATTACTCATTTACTCCCCCAAGCATTCTGTGAGTGCCTGCTAAGTGTCGGACACTGGAAATACAGTGAAGTTAAAAAAAACAATGACCTGGCCCTGGGGAGCTTACGTTCAAGTGGAAAAGATGAACAATAAGCAAGTAAACAAACACTCAGGGCTTATAGCCCTGTAGCTTCTTCAGTTTGACTGATTTCAAGAAGGCATTTCTGAGGAAATGACATTTTAATTGAGACCGGTTAACAAACAAAGAGCCAGTCACATAACAATCTGGGAGACAGAGTTTTCTCACAAGCAGAAAAGCAAGTGCCAAGGCCTTAAAGTGGGACTGAGCTTGGTCTGTTTAAGGACAAGAAGAAAAGAAAGCACATGAGGTTGGCATATGGAGAATGAGGGGAGGACAGCACCAGCTTAGGTTAGCATGGTAAGTGGGGCTGGGTCATTGGGGCCTTGGAGATCAGGATAAGAAAGGTGAATTTTATTCTCCCTGCAATGGGCAGCCACGGGAGGTTTGAGCAGGGAAGTAAAGTGATTTGCATTTTAAAATCACTCTAGCTCCTGAGCCAAGAGTGGGTTGAGGGCACAGCAAGAGTGGAGGCAGGGAGACCAATTACAGAGTGGGAGTCGACTGTGGCTTTGTCAGTGATGCTCTCCTATTGCTCAGCTCAGTAATGTGAGCCCTGTGAGAGGCCTCCTCTCTGATTCCCGCCTTCTGCCAGGCCTGCTGCTAGAGTTCTGTGCATGTAGAAAGTGAGCTGCTTGCTGTGACAGTTTCTCCCCTCCTCCAAGAGCCAAGAAGGCTCCTCTGGAAGCAAGAAAATAACTGAGATTGGAAGCTAAGAGCCAGAAGTCCCTCCTCCCACAGTCACTCTGGTCTTGACTTCTGCCCCCCACCCCTTGGTGTTTGCCAGAATCTCTGCCTATTTCTGCCATATCAATTCCATTTCAGTGTTGTTGGACTACAGATGCACCAATCAGGCAACTTCTTTCCCAAATCCCTTCCCGGCAGGAAGGCCTCGGTCCCTCCTCATCTTGCCTCCTGACTGCAGTCTAGAAGAGCATGGCCTGGCAGATTGGCCACTAGTGCCCACATGGGCAGGACCTGTGATTGATTGCCACCCCCAGTCTATGCAGGGCCTCTGTCTGACTCTCCCCACTGGTAAGGCAGGAAAGAGGCCCAGGCAGAGGCTGGGCTATGACCAAGACTGTGTTCAGAGGTGGAAGCCAAGCCAGGACCTGAGTCCAGGTTTCCAGACTCCTAGCCCCATGCCTTTTTCTACCCCACTATGCCGCCAGCCCATTCCAAGAGAGAAACCAAGAGTCTGAGAATGGTTTTGGAGCAGGAAACCACAACTCTCTTGCCAAGTCCACTTTCCCATCAGAACAAACCCCTTTAATTCTCCTGCCACCTCAGCAGTGTTCCTCCCTCCTGCCTGCCTATCCAGATTTCACTCAGAGACCATTGGAAATCTGGTCAGCGCTGGATCGGGGAGCGGCAGCGGAGGCAGAGCTAATTCCACACTGGAGATGAACAACTCATGACCAACACATTTGGGCCTCTGAACTGACAATGAAAGCCCAGATGGCATCGCTCACCATCTTCACAGTGATCTGCAGATGGATGAGGACTTCATTCAAGACCAAAAGTTAAGCAGAGACAAAAGGGAGCCAAACACTTACTTCACTCTGCTACATATCTCTGTTCTCCTTGTTATGAGGAAACTGCCTTCTCACTCCTGGGCCTCAATTCTCCCCTCTGTAACATGAAAAGCTGGCCTAAATGATCTCTGACTGAGAACCTTCTAGTAATGCTGCTCTGCCAACTCTGTGAGGCGTGAGACTGCTGTAATGAGTGAGTGGTCAACGTGGGAAGACAAGAGTCCTAGATTTCCCAGGGAAAGCAAAGCAGTCTCTGAGAACTTACTCTGTTCCAAGCCTTGATCTGAACCCCATCTTGAGGGGAGGACAGGGTTGGGGGAGAGAGAAGAATTCAGGCAGCTGCCATTGAAGATAAATTTTAAGAAAAAAGCCAAGATGTTGAAAGAGTCCATTTAATAAATTTTGCTTGGTGATATATATCTCCCTGTCTCTCCTTGAAACCTTCAGTAAAATGCCACATTAACTGTCAATGCATTTGCTGTTGGATTTGTTCTTTTTGAAGATTAAGCATTATGCTGAGACTGCCCTCTACAAGGGCATGGTGCCAGAGCAGGGAGGGCCCAAAGAGGCCCCGGCACCTTTGAGTATATCCAGAAGAGTTTTACTAGCCTGGCCTGTCTACAGGAGGAAGGCCTGATGGTCCCCCAGCTACTCCCCTGCCCCCATCTCCTTTTCCCTCATCCTGGGGCCACTAGGCCACAGAGCACCTCTGCTCAGAAAGGGTGAGAATCCTCAAAGAAGAAACAAGGCCTCAAGGTTTATTTCACAGTTCGGTAACTTGAAATGCAGGGCCCTGGGTCTCAGAGCTCTAGGGAGTCGCATATAGGGTCTAAGTTTGACTTGCAAACATATTGGCATCACTGCCACCTGGGATGGACTGAATAGTGTCCCCCCTGCCACCACCGCCCAAATTCCTATGTTGAAGTCTTACCCACCAACGTGATGGTATTTGGAGGTGGGGCCTTTGGGAGGTAATTAGGGTTAGATGAGGTCCCAAGAGTGTGGGCCCTCATGATGGGATTAGTGTCCTTACAAGACAGGGAGTTTGTATTTCTCTCTCTCTCTCTTCCCGCCCCCCTTCCCCCTTCCCCGACCCCCGAAGCATGTGAGCACACAGCAAGAAGGCAGCTGTTCTTTAAGCCCCTAAGTTTATTGTATTTTGTTATGGTAGCTCAGCAGCTCAAGCTGACAACTAAACCATTCCTGGACCCCTGAGAGGAAGCCAAAGCCTTTCCCTTCATATATATACATGTTAATCAGCAGCCCTGTGAGCGAGGCATGAAAGATATTATCAACCCCATTCCATATGAGAAGAAATTGAAGCCCAAAAAGCAACCTCACTTGACCAAGGTCCCGGAGTGAATAAGCCCAGCGTTGGGTCTCAAACCCAGTACTTCTGAGTCTAAGTCCAATATTCGAGTCCTGGTTCCTCAAAGCATAGTCCAGGGCCCACATCCTTTGGAATACTCTGCAGAGTTTCTTGAGCAAGAGGAATTGGTGGCTTATCAGTCTTCCTAATTAACATCATCTGAGGGTGAGCTCATGAATCTGCATTTTAGCCAGTTGCCCTGTGAGTCTTAGGCTTCCTAACAGTAGAGAAGCTGGTTTAGTTTACTCTGGCTGCCATAATGAAGACGGGTCTTAAAGAACAGAAGTGTATTCTCATAGTTTTGGAGGCTAGAAGTCTGAAAGCAAGGTGTGGGCAGGGTTGGTTTCTCCTGAAGCATCTCTCCTTGGCTTATAAGATGGAGTCTTCTCCCTGTGTCCTCAGATGGTCATCTCTGTGTGTGTGTCTATGTCCTAATCTCTTCTTATAAAGACACCAGTCCTTTTGGATTAGGGCCCACCCATATGACCCTCTTTTAATTTAATTACCTCTGTAAAGACCTACCTCCAAATACAGTCAACATTCTGAGGTCCTGGAAGTTAGGACTTCAACTTATAAATTTTGCAAGGACAAAATTCATAATAGAAGCCTCGATTGAAAATGTGATCCCCAAGTCCCACCCCTAGTGAAGAGCAAGTCATTTCTCTTTTTCTCCCTCTTCCTCCCACATCTCAGTACTCTAAAAAGAGCAACATGTTTCAGAGTGCTGGCTCCAGGTGAGCCAAGCCGGGAGGCCCTGCTCCCTGTTTCTATAGTCCTAAGCCTCACTGATGCCTTTGGGGACCCTCGGGAAGCTGGGGCTTTCCCTCCCATCCATGATGGTGGGTGTGCCACGTGGCACAGTGGCTTGTGAAGAAAAACCCTGCCCTCAGGTGTGCAAATCAGCTCCATCTGCACGTCTTTAAGAGCCTAATTAATCCAAAACCAAGTGGAAGGTACACTTCCAGAGGCAGAAAACACACACCCACCACTCTGGCTCAGTGCCTGCACAGTAAATATTGTGTTTTGTGCCCTGAAGCTGACAAGCTCATGGAACCTGAATGAAACTATCAGGGCTTATCATTTCATGCCAGCTAAAGATATCAGAGAACAAAGATGATGTCTAGGAGGAATGCATAGGGATGGCCCCTCATCTGTGCATCCTGTGTTTTCAGGCCACAGTTATGGGAGGGGTGGTGGCATATGGAGCACCCCAGTTTTGCCTACAAGGCCTGGCAATGGAAGCTGCAAATACTCAACCTAACAGGCCATTTTAGTGCTCCTCCTACAGCTGTACCTGACAAGCTAGCTGCGCTGAAGCCCTTGGACCCAGAAACCTTTGCTCTCCAAGGCCCTTCACCCTCTCTGGAAAGCCCAAGCACTCTCCAAGAGACAGCTACAATACTAGCTTCCCATGGAGCTTTAGTGCCCTCTCCCCTAAACTCAGCCTCTGGCATAGAGACTCTCCATTTCTCTACTCCCTTTGACTCCCAGGCAGGGAGTTCAGTCTCAGTGGGAAACACACCCTTTGCTCTGAGACAGTCCCTGGGCAGGGGCAGTTCTGATAGCTCATGAAATCAGACTGCGACTACCCTCCCTCCAGTCCACTTTCTGGTTGCCCAGGGATGCTGTCCTGACAGTCCCATTTCCCGATGCTCTTGGACCTAAAGGCATATGTATGCACTAGCCCTGAGCATTCAGGTGGCCCAGGAATATGGCACAGCCAAGGAAGTGCAGAACAGTGCAGAGAAGTTTCAAAGAGCTACTCTCCCATGGTTTCCAGAAGCAGAATGTGGGCTTGTGCACACTGCTTGCCAGCCTGCTAGAGGGCCTCACTCTTGGGAGTGGGAGAAGGGTGGCAAGGCTGTAAGAGCCACTCTGGCAGCAAGAGGAGAGAGGACGGGAGGAAAGGAATGTGAACTCAGCTTTGTAGCAGACATGCCTGTGGGAGCAGACAGTGGGTGGAGTGCACAGACTGGAAAGAAGGGGCACAAATGAGCACTAGAGCTGGGCCAAGGCCACTTTAGGCTTCCTGAGGCCACTCAGCTTGTTTATGTGAGCTTTTTATACAAAGGCTGTTCTGCAGACCCAGGCCCTCTTTTCATCATTGACAATGGGAGTAGACTGCTGGGGAGATGAGGCCTCGGCCCCAGAATGCAGGCCTCTTCTGCAGAGGGCCTACATTTGGCTGTAAGGGTCCACCCCAGCCAAGCAAAGCTCAGCAGGCAGGAGCTGAGCTGATTTTAGCAGCCATGAAAGCAGCTGCTGCAATACTGTCCCATGAAGACAGTTGTGTTTCCCATGCAGGGCTCGATGTCATCCCACAGGCATCTGGTATGGGATTCAAGAGCCCCCTCCATCCGGCCTTTGCCTTATCTACATGCACGTCTGTGTCCTTCACGTAGCTGAGAGCCCCTTCAGGCCAGCAAATGCATCTGATTCCTGTTTCTATCACACTCGCTCCACAGCCCACACCCTAGAACCTAGCAATGAGTATGAGATGGCTCAGTGTCAGCAAGGGATCCCAGTAATACCAGAAACCTATGAAGATGAAGTATGAAGTCACCATTGTACATGTAGGTCAGGAGATCAGTAATTCTTGGATAGGCAACCTCTCCCATGGGACACAGTTTTTTTGTTTGTTGTGTTTTGTTTTGTTTTGTTTGTTTTATGCTGCTGCTGGAGCTAGGGCCCATGTGAGAGCTATGTGCTTCTTAATCCAAAGGAGAAGAGTTGGCTTACTTCCTCCATCCACAAGGGATGTACAGGGCCTTCTAAGGAAGCACTGGGCTCTCCAAAATGCCCACATACCACACTGGCTTTGCAAGGCATTGTCTTTCTTTTTTCATTCTTCTCCTCCTCCTCTTCCTCCTCACCTTTCTTTGCATGTGTATTGACTTTCTCCATTTTACCAGAAATATATGCTCATTAGGAACATTTGAATTATTCCAAATAAAAAAAAGAAGTAGAAAATGTCATCTAATTTTCAACAACCCAAAGATAGCCATGGTTAATATTTTCAAATGTTTTATTCCAATATTTCCTCTAATCTTTCTGAGAAGTAAGGGTTTCTGTGTGTTTGCTTTATTTCTGCTGCCTAGCGACAACTGACAGCCAGGTGAGGAGGAGGGAGCAGAATGAGACAATGTAAATGTCAGGAGAGCGGCATTTAGGTCCCAGCTGCACTACTGATGTGCTCTGCAAGGTTGAGCATGCACTGACCCTCCCTGGGCTTCAGTTTTCCCATCTATGTAATGGGGTATTGGATTAGATAAGTTCAGAGGCTTCTTCCAGCTTGATGATTTTTTGAATTCATCAAGGAGTAGGGAAAGCTTCAAGGAGAAATTGTTACTTGAGCTGAGATTTTAAAAGCTTTGTTAATAGGTTTGGAAGAGGGTATTCTAAGTTAACTCTGTTAACAGATTTGGAAGATAGCATTCTAAGTGGAAGAGAAGGCAGATGCAAAAACCAAAAGGCTGGAAGATACAAGCTGTCCTTAGGGGAGAGCCTCTGTAGGCTTGAGGATGTGAGAAATGTCCATGGGAGATGCAGCTAGGACCAGACATCAGATACCTGGAATCCTTTACATTGAAGGCCCTTTGGATCTAAGATGGGTCCTAAGCAGAGAGTGTTTGTGAGCTTGTCATGTAGAGAGTGGCAGTTGAAAGATGAGCAGGGGACAGTGACAGCTCTTGCTCATCCAGGTGTGAGGTCTCAGACCTGCCATCTGGCCTTGCTGGTCAAGCTGAGATGGCAGTCTGTAGGATCAAGGAAGGCTACAGCCAGGAGCCTACGTTCACCATCTTAATTGCAAGCATGGCACAAATCTGAGGGTAAAGGATTCAAAGAACCTTGAATGAGAGAGAAGGAGCAGAAGCCCCAGTAAGAAAGCGATTTGGATAAAAAGAAATACGGTAAAAAGAGTAAGATGATGACCTAAACACGGAGTTCAGATCTTCCTGCCGTCTCCACCAGCCTTGTTCATGAAAGTCCCAAACTAATCTGAACATGATGGCAAATAGAGGTGAAGATGTTTAGAGAAATCGTCAGACTTCTTAGGAAGGAAGATGGTTGGGGAGAAGGATGTGGGCATTCATTCACCTATATATTCACGAAGTGTCTCCATGGGCCCACTGAGAGGCAAGCCCTGTGTGAGGGTGTCAGCCAAGCTCTTGACCCTCTCAGCCAAAATTTCAATTTGCAAGATGCACATATCAGAAACAGTGGAGTATTGCCCAGTAATTTGTCCCAAGTTAAATAAACTTGTAGGGAATCATGGTGCTTGGGTTGCTGCCTCATGGTCCAAATAGCTTGGCTTCTCAAAAATGTTATTAACTGCATTGAAGAAAATGTAGCCTGCATTTCCATTTAGCCATAAGACTTTATTATCACAAAATACAATGCAAGAATTTCAAGATTGAACTGGAATTTGAAAGCCACCTACTCCAGAGTCATTATGACCCTGATTTAAACAGGTTAACACAAATATATATTAGTCTTACTGTTTCTAAAGAGAGAGTTTTCCAAATGCAAGTGGACAAATAAAGGTAGTGCTCCATTCACAAACCTCCTATTTTCCACCAAGCAAATTATATAGCCGGGCTTGAGTAGAATATCCTGTGGAGTTGCCTCTGGTAGCCTTAAGGCCTTCCAGAAGTTTTGTATCAAGTTATATTCCCAGACAACCTGCCAACATTTGCCCTCCCTTTAGCAGCTGGCTGGGTAATTCAGGGGATAACTTTATTTGGCATCCCCGAGAGCCCTTTACATCTAGGGGTTCTTTGCCATGACTCCTTGCTCTCTTGCCTCTCTTGTTCTAAAGCAGTAAAGAGAGGAGAAGAAATGTTGGAGCTCATAGTAAATGTCCTGAAGTGGTCACCCCACTCAGCTAGCTTCTAAAACTTTAGACAGGTGTACTATGTGAAGAGAACTCCGGTGCTCCAGAAGCAGCTTTGAGTCTGTCTCCCCCACATCTACTATGAAAGGCAGAACCTGATTGGCCCCATGACTCATACCCCACCCAGTTTGTTTTGTCTCCAATAATCCCAAGAAAACCCATTAAATCATCTGAACATTTATTGGTGGCCATTCTCTTTTCCTTTGTCAATAGGAGATTTGGGAGTCCTTTAGGAAGACCCTGAAACCCCAGGTACGTGTTCTTGGGTGTGGGGAGCCCAGAAAGGCCCTGGTGGTAAAGGTGGTAGCAATGGCACTGGTAAGAATGGAGGGTTGCCTGCAGCCATACTTACTAAGGCCAATAGGGGGACCTCCGCCCTGTTCCTGGCCTGATGCCCTCCCCAACCCCTTTGCCTGCTTGCTTTCTGCCTACCTTCTTTTTAAATGCAGCACAGCACAGTGCAGAACCCTGAAGCAGTACGAGCTTTTCATGGTGATCATAAAGGCACCATTGTTATCACCTCCCTTCGTTATTTATTTGGCCATGATAAAGGCAGCCCCATTAACACAGGCTACGAATCTCGCCTTGCCTGTCTACAGTTATCACTGTGCTTGCAGCTCAGGCTACAGATTAAATATCTACCATCATGCTGTTAAATGGCCTCTGCAGTAGGGGCAGAAATGCAAATCCACCTTACAGCAGCTGGTGGCAGCTAATCCAGCCAGGGCATCCCAATATAGGCACCCCAGCCATGGAGAAATCAGCTTTGCCTCTGTTTCGATATGCCAAAGCTCACCTGTGGCTCATCAGTTCCACAGGTCAGCTCAGGAGAAAGGATGCCAGGGAAGCTTGTTGTTACCTGGGCTAGCCAGTAGCTCTAGGAGAGCAACCTCCCACAATTCCTCTCTTGTTATCCCCATACTAAATTGAGACCCCAGCTACAAGAGACAAAAGACTGGGCTTGCAACCTGGGTGAGGCAATGGCTAGCAAATGAAAAATATGTGGTAAGGAGTTGTGACTGACTCTAGAACCCTGTGGGGAGGGGGACTGACATGCAGGCTTCATATTTGTGCATTCCTCTAGTGTCCCTGGGAACCAAATCCACCTCTACCACAGTGGATGAATTTGCCAGTTGAATGGTGCATGCGGGGGCTTATGCTGTGCTTCGACAGCTCCATCCCAAGGGGCCTGTTGTGGCTCTTCTGCTTCAGGAGGGACTCCAGGCTGCCTCCAAAATTTATGCTGCTCTAAAAGAGAAGAGACAAATACAGAGTTCTGAAGCCCCTGGGACCTCATTCTTTTCCATACTAATTGGCAAGTTTATCTCTAAGGCTTTTGCAGCATTGCAATCTGGCTATTCTCACCTTTGGTGAATCACACCTCCTTGAGGGAGGGATCCTTGATGTTTCTGCTGCCTGTGGTGCCACCAAATGCCACTGCAATTCTGGCCACAGGCAGGAAGGAGATGCAGCAAACACCACAGTCTGAATGATGCTTAAGCTATGGCTCAGTTCCAGGCACAATGTTGAGCATAGTTACCTTGGGGCTCTATGACCTTCTAAGGCTGGGTCAGCTCTACTGAGCATGACCTCCACCTCCAGGACAAGGGACTAGTAGCAGAGGGACAGCACTCTGCTCAAAGGCTTCTCTGCTTCCAGTGTGCATCTTAATGAATGCATACCTCAGGAATCATCTGTGGCTGCAGGAAGCCCTCTAACCCTGAAGCCACTTGTTGATAGGGCCTGGGTCTTCTTCAGTTCTTAGGAATGGGTTGTGAGTGAATGAATGAGTGAATGAATGACCAACTTGAAAAGTAAATGAACAGGAGTGTAAGAAAAAGGCTTCTCAAACCCTGAGGTCTCCAGCTGCAGGATCCTTGACACCTGCTCCTCCAGTCACCTGGAAATGCTTCTTCGTACTCACAGCTAGAATGCCTTTGTGAAGTCCATTGTGTTATTGGGAGCAGGAAGCACGGAAGACACATTTTTATGTTGACAAAACCCACCCCACAGGCAGCCAACTGTCTCCTCCAACTTGCATCCTGATGATTCATCTTAGGGCTTCCTTCTAGGGCCCAAGCTGTGGGTCCTCCTCCACTGGACAGACTTTCAGAGACCTCAAGAGGATGGCCATGCTCCACCAGGAATCTGCTCTTCTCCATGCTGAACTGTTCCTTCACATTTTCTCCTCTCCATCCATCCTAGTAATTTTCTTCTATATACACCAGGTTGTACCCAGTCCAATTCAAGTGAGGAGCCCAGAACTGAGCTCAAGTGTGTGAATATTGTCTGACCAGAGGGGAGTCATTATTCCCTTCATTCTACACTGTACAGCCAACTACTGTGGTAGCTGGTTCTATGGTCACATTGCACTGTGGGCCCCTTTGGAACTTTGTGGTTAACCGAACTAGGTATTTCTCTTCTGAGTTTCTTCAGAGCCTGAGCTCTTTAATCAGGGTCATACAATTTATTTTTAAAAGATGATGACTTTTTTAATGACTCTTTCAGAAGTCATTGTGTTGAGTTGGGCTAGGGTGTTATAGCTAGTTCCATCCTTTTCTCCAAACCTTGGAGCACTGGCAAGTTTGGCACAACATATAAAGGCCTTATATGCCTTTAACTGAATCACTTCTGTAAATTTGAGAATGATCAAGATCAAGATCAGAGTTCTGAGACATGTCACATTAGACCTCTATGCCATGTTGCACACCAACTTTCTTTTCCAACTTTTATTTTAAGTTCAGGGATACATGTGCAGGATGTGCAGGTTTGTTACATAGGTAAATGTGTGCCATGGTGGTTTGATGCACAGATCATCTCGTCACCCAGGTATTAAGCCCAGCTTCCATTAGCTGTTCTTCCTGATGCTTTCCCTCCCCTCACCCCTCCCCACCCTCTGACAGGCCTCAGTGTGTGTTGTTCCCCTCTGTGTGCCCATGTTTTCTCATCATTCAGCTTTCACTTATAAGTGGCACCTCACATTATTTGGTTTTCTGTTCTGTGTTAGTTTGCTGAGAATGATGGCCTCCAGCTCCATCCATGTTCCTGCAAAAGACATGATAGGGTTTCTTTTTATGACTGCATAGTATTCCATGGTGTATATGTACCACATTTTCTTTATCCAGTCTATTATTGATGGACATTTCAGTTGATACCATGTCTTTGCTATTGCAAATAGTGCTACAGTGAACATATGCATGCATGTATCTTTATAATAGAATGATTTATATTCCTTTAGGTATATACCCAGTAATGGGGTTACTGGGTCAAATGGTATTTCTGCCTCTAGATCTTTGAGGAATCACCACACTGTCTTCCACAATGGTTGAACTAATTTACATTCCCACCAATAGTGTAGAAGCATTCCTTTTTCTCCACGACCTCACCAGTAGTTGTTGTCTTTTGACTTTTTAGTAATAGCCATTCTGACTGGTGTGACGTGGTATCTCATTGTGGTTTTTATTAGCATTTTTCTAATGTTCAGTGATGTTTAGCTTTTTTACATGTTTGTTGGCCATAAGTATGTCTTCTTTTGAGAAGTGTCTGTTCATGACCTTTGACCACTTTTTAATGGAATTTTTTTGTTGTAAATTTAAGTTCCTTATAGATACTGTCTATTAGACCTTTGTCAGGTGGATAGATTGCAAAAATGTTCTTCCATTCTGTAAGTTATCTGTTTACTCTGTTGAGAGTTTCTTTTACTATGCAGAAGCTCTTTTGTTTATTTAGATCTCATTTGTCAATTTTTGCTTTTGTTGTGATTGCCTTTGGCGTCTTTATCATGAAATCTTTGCCCGTGCCTATGTCCTGAATGGTATTGCATAGATTTTCTTCTAAGGTTTTTATAGGCTTTGGTTTTATGTTTCAGTCTTTAGTCCATCTTGAGTTGATTTTTATATATGATGTAAGGAAGGGGTCCAGTTTCAATTTTTTGCATATGGCTAGCCAGTTCTCCCAGCAACATTTATTACATATGGAATCCTTTCCCCATTGCTTGTTTTTGTCAGGTTTATTGAAGATCAGATAGTTTTAAGTGTGCAGTCTTATTTCTGGGTTCTCTTTTCTGTTTCATTGGTCTATATGTGTGTTCTTGTACCAGTACCATGCTGTTATGGTTGCTATAGCCCTCTAGTATAGTTTGAGTCAGGCAGCGTGATGCCTCCAGCTTTGTTCTTTTGGCTTAGAATTGCCTTGGCTATTTGGGCTCTTTTTTGGCTCCACATGAATTTTAAAATAGATTTTTCCTAATTTTGTGAAGAATGGCAGTAGTTGTTTAATGAATCTATAAATTACTTTGGGCAGTATGGCCATTTTAACGATATTGATTCTTCCTATCCATGAGCATGGAATGTTTTTCCATTTGTTTGTGTCATCTCTGATTTCTCTGAGCAGTGGTTTGTAGTTCTCCTTGAAGAGGTCCTTCACTTCCCTTGTTAGCTGTATTCCTAGGTATTTTATTCTTTTTGTGACAATTGTAAATGGGAGCTCATTTGTGACTGGGCTCTCTGCTTGCCAGTTGGTGTATAGGAATGCTAGCGATTTTTGCACATTGATTTTATATCCTGAGACTTTGCTGAAGTTGCTTATCAGCTTAAGAAGCTTTTGGGATGAGATGATGGGGTTTTCTAGATATAGGATCATGTCATCTACAAACAAAGATAGTTTGGCTTTCTCGCTTCCCATTTGAATACCCTTTATTTCTTTCTTTTGCCTGATTTCCCTGGCCAAAACTTCCATACTATATCGAATAGAAGTGATGAGAGAGGGCAACCTTGTCTTGTGGTGGTTTTCAAGGAGAATGCTTCCAGCTTTTGCCCATTCAGTATGATGTTGGCTGTGGGTTTGTCATATATGGGTCTTATTATTTTGAGGTATGTTCCTTCAATATGTGGTTTATTGAGGGTTTTAACATGAAGGAATGTTGAATTTTATTGAAGGCGTTTTCTTCATCTATTGAGATAATCATGTTTTTTCTTTAGTTCTGTTTGTGTGACTAATCACATTTATTGATCTGTGTATGTTGAACCAGCCTTGGATCCCAGGGATGAAGCCTACTTGATCATGGTAGATAAGCTTTTTGATGGAACACCAACTTTTAATGTACACCATTTTGCTATAGTTGCTCAGGTACTCGTGAGTCCACCCAGTGGTACAACCATTCAACTCATATTTCTAAGAAAGTCGTGATAGACTAGTGGGTGGCTACCAATTAGGGATTTTGAAAACACCAAGACTTCTAGAATGTCACAAATGGAAGTCCTCTTAGTAAATGCCTGTTCCTTTTCTTTGTTAGACAGGGAAATCAAAAGCCCAGAGAAAGGAAGAGAGTGCCCAGAGTCACCAGTGTAGTAGAACAGAATGAAGCTCTAGTTCCATACAATCTGGATCAAGCCCTCTGCACCTTGCTGCAGGCTCTATTCACAAGAGGACAATGGGCACTGACACAATTATCCAGAATATATGACGCTTCCTTGTAATTGATGTTGAAAATAAAAACAAGAGACATGTCATACCACAGCCCGTTTTCCAGTACAGCAGTAAGAAGCCAAAAAGCATCCTTCTCTCCGAATGTCACCCATGGTTACCACATCGGTGGCCCTGAGGACACAGGCTGGGGTGAGATACACAATGAATGGAGTTAAGTGCTGGTGATGGGATCTACATGGAACCCCCAGTAGCCTTGACGGGGGCTAGACCATGGGCAGGTTGAGGAAAAAACTCTCAACAGGGTGCTGAAAAAGCCATTAGTTATGTTGACCTCCTCTCTGAGGGTGAGAAGCCTCTGCACTTACTTTCTTGCACAGACTGGGCTCAAAAAGAAGAAAATGGGTGGATATAAAAATTTTACCAGTAAATTTCTTAACCAGCTGACCAGCTTATTTTTCGCTTGTCTTCCCTTGGTGTTTTGTTTTTGTTTTTGTTTTTGTTTTTTTTCTCCACATAACTTCCAACTCCAGAGCTCATACATCCTTTTTCACTGGAAGGAAGAAGTCATTTATCAGAAGCTGAGCAAGCCAGCCCACCAGCTCCGCACATCCATGCTTCTGACTGTGCCTCTGAGCCTTTCTCATGGGCAGCATCTCTCTCTGTCTCCTAGGTCTTCAGGGTCTCTGCCTGAGTCTCCCTAGATCTCCATGTCTCTGTGCCTCTGTCTTTTCTAATTACCATGGTTGTCTTTCTCTCTCTGGCTTGCTCTCTGTGTCTCTTTGTTTCTGTGTCTCTCTATCTGTCTTCATTTATCTCTCTGTCTCTCTCTCTCTCTCAACACACACACACACACACACACACACACACACACACACACACACACCCACAGAGTTTCTTTTCACTCTGGCCTCGGGTTCATCTTCCAAGCCCTAGACTCTGGAGCTCACAGTGATTCTAACCCCTCCCAGAAGGCCCAACAGTTTTCCTCCAAACTTGTAGCTCTGACCTTTCCTGCAGTTATCTAACTTTAAGTCATGACTGTTATTTGAACACTTGGTGTTGAGAATTTAGGGTAAGCTTTTCTTGGAGCCTACAAAAAGTGCTCCAAGTCTTCAGAAAATATAGAACAGGAAAGGAGAACCACTGGGACTCCCTGGGGCTTGTTCCAGCATGTGAAAACGCAACCTGAGCATTTGAAGGTGGCTTATTTGAAGGTGAAGCATTTGAAAGATGCCTGAGGTCAGATGAAGATGACAGAGCAGCAGAATTGTGTCTCACACCTATAATCCCAGCACTTTGGGAAGGCAAAGCAGGAGGATTGCCTGAAACCAAGAGTTCAAGACCAGCCTAAGCACCGTAGCAAGACCCCATCTCTACAAAAAAAAAAAAAAAAAAAAAGTATTTTTTAAAAATTAGATGGGTGTGGTGGTACATACCTGTAGTCCCCAGCTACTCAGGAGGCTGAGGCAGGAGGATTGCTTTAACCCAGGAGTTGGAGGCTGCAGTGAGCTACGATCACACTACTGCACTCAAGCCTGGGAGACAGAGTGAGACCTTGTTGCATAAAAAAAAATAAACAAATAAATTTTAAAAAGGCAGTCTTCACTTCTGGCCAGCCTTCCCCAAAGCAGAACCGTTTCAAGCTCTCCGTTGCCCTCCAGACAAAGATGAGACTCCAGGCTACAGAGCCCCCCACTGTCACCCCAGCCTCACCTCTCACCACAGAAACCTTCTTTCCTGCTATGCCAGAATCCTCAGCAGTCTCTCCACCTGCCCTCTATGTATGTGCCTTTGTGCCTTTGCTCATGTAGTTTTTACTACTGAAATCTGTTTTTCTCCTTTTATACCACTCAGGCACCAAGTGTCTATAACTTTTGTTTTAAATGTCTGCCTATATCTTAAGCCCAATTTGAATGTTATTTCCATGATCCAGCCATTTAACAACTGTTTATTGATCATCTGCTATATACCAAATACTCTTCTAGCTACCAGAAGGACGGTTTTGAACAAGGCAGATAAAATCCCTGCCCTCATGGAGCTTTTAGCTTTAGTGAAAGAGAAAGATATTAATCAGAGAAGCACACCAATAAAGGAATATTGGCATCTGAGCTAAGAGCTTTGATGCAATGAAAGCATGCAATGGAGAACCTGACCTGGTCTGGAAGGTCAGGAAATTATTCCTTGCAGAGGTAGTGTGTGAAATGAGATGTAAATAGGAAGGATTACTTGGGGTTAAGCCAAATAGATCAATATGTGCAAATACCTTGCAGTAGGTGCATATGTGTTTGAAGAACAGCAAGGGAGTTGGTATAGCCAGAACATAGCGGAGGATAGAGAAAGAGGCAGAACATCAGATCAGAAGGTGCCCAGGAATTGGAGGCCAGGGCCAGGGGAAGAGTTTGCATTTTATTCATCATGAGATGGAAAGTCACTGAAAAGTTCTAAGCAGGAGTTACAACCTTTGTAGAGATCCCCTTGGCAGCTGTGCAGGGGATAGACTTTTAGGAGGGGCCATGAACAGAAGTGGATAGACCATATAGGAGGCTGTCACAGTCATCCAGGTGAGAGATGGTGGTGGCTGGGATCATAGTGATGGCAGGGAGGATGGAGAAAAAATATTTTTAAGAATTAGAGTTGACACAATTTAAAAATATATTGGGAAGGGGTGTGGATGTAGAGAAATTTGTATATAGTGCAGAATACAGGGAAGGAGGAACATCTCAGAGAAGATCTTGAGTTTAGTTTTAAAGCAATTTGAATGGAACATTATAATATTAGTTAACAGGTCTTCAATGCTGTGGAGAGCATACGGTATTACAGGACCCCATCCCTGCATTTTACATGTGTTACCTCACTCCTCCTCCAACCCTATCAAGTAGAGGAGGAGGAGGATGATGATGATGATTTTAATTTATAAGTGAGGTAACTGAGTTCTAGAAAGATAAAGTAATTTGCCTGAGATATCACAGCTAATCAGTGAAGAAGCAAGTATTTCAATGCAGGCAGTCGGGCTCATTAGTCCAGACTCTTTAAGCACTACATTCAGCTGCCTCTCATATTGAGTTTGAGGTTCTACCACAGGCAGTAGGTGTCAGTAGTTATGGGTCTGGTGCTCAGAGGAGAGGTCTGCACTACAGCTGGTGGCTTAGCAATCACAGGTGCAGAGGTCATTACTAAAGCTGTGCCAGGTGGATGAACTGACCTAAGAGGTCACCCATGTGACCTTATCTGCTTCCTGTCCTTTTTACATCCATTAATCCAACAATCATTCAGAAAGATCACTCCTTGCAAAGCCCTGGCTAGGCACTGGGGCTACAGACATGGAGGCAACAAGGTCTCTCCCCTCAGCAAGCTCACAGACTATTGGAGAAGACAGCAGAACTCACAGACAGCATGAGCAGTGCTAGTTGGGTGACAGCCCTGGGTGCTGGTGTGGAGTTAAGGTGTGAGCCCAGGAGATATAGATATAGGTTTAGATACTGGTACTCTTTCTCTGGTGAAACCTGATAGATAGATAGATAGATAGATAGATAGATAGATAGATAGATAAGAGCAACAGAGAGAGAGAGATACATAAATGAACACATGGATAAATAATTACACAGATATATAAATAGATTTATTGCAAAGAATTGGCTTAATCAATTGTGGAGCTGGCCAGGCAAGTCCAAAATCCATAGGACAGGTCATCAGGAAGGACAGGCTGGAACCCCTCAGGCAGAAGCTGATGCTGCAGTCCACAGGCAGAATTTTTTTTTTTTAATGGAAACCTCAGTTTTGCACTAAAGGGCTTTCAACTGATTGACTGAGACCTACCCAGATTATCTAGGATAATCTCCCTTACTTAAAGTCAATTGATTGTAGATGTTAAGCACAGCTACAAAATACTCTCACAACAACACGTAGATTAGTGTTTAATTGAACACTTGGGGACTATAGCTAGCCAAGTAGGCACATAAGACTGATCATTGATCACAGGCACCCAGGATAGGAATATTAAAGAGCTTTCACTCAACAAATATTGAGTGGGTACCAGGCACTGAGTATACCATAGTAAACAAGCCATATAATAATCCCTATGCTCATGTAGCTAACAATCCAGCTTGGTCATGCTTCAGCGATTTTGTCCTATTAGGAGTTTTTTCCTTCTTGTTCCCCACTGGACTGTGAGTTCCATGCATCTCCAGAGTTGGGACCATGTGTGACTCTTTGCTGATCTCCCTCTCCCAGGGCTCAGCACAGGAACCTGCAGTTAGAAGATGCTAAGAAAGTGTTGCTGCAATGAATGGAAGTGTTTGTGACCATGATAGAAAACTGCCTGGCTTCAAGCAGCTCAGTCATACTAGGCATCTGAACTATAGAACTTTCAAGGGGGACAAGACCTCAGCAATCACTGTGGTACATTCCATTCCTTTAATTTTAAATGTTCCATTTCCCTTAGCACCACGTTTCCTTAGCCTGCCCTGGGAGCGTTTGTGCAGCTGTTACTCTGGAGTCAGACCCACTCAAAAGTACAGCCCATCGAGTGTAGTCAGGGAAGTTGGGTCTCTGCTTTGAGAATTACACTTTGGGGACAACAAGTGACCCCTTGGGCCCAGGCCAGATCTTTACTAAATTAATGCATGCTTTGTTTAGCACGTATGGCACAAAATGGGAAGGCCTGGGCCCACTAAATGAAAACAACTGGGCAGGGCTTGGTGGCTCACGCCTGTACTCCCAGCACTTTTGGAGGCCAAGGTGGATGGATCACCTGAGGTCAGGAGTTCAAGGACAGCCTGGCCAACATGGTGTAACCTGGTCTCTACTAAAACTACAAAAATTAGCTGGGCGTGGTGGGGAGGGGGGCAGTAATCCCAGCTACTCAGGAGGCTGAGGCAGGAGAATCACTTAAACTGGGGAGACAGAGATTGCAGTTAGCTGAGATCACCCTACTGTACTCCAGCCTGGGTGACAGAGTGAGACTCCATCAAAAAAAAGAAAGAAGGAAAGAAAGAAAAGAAAAGGAGAGAAGGAAGGAAGGAAGGAAGGAAGGAAGGAAGGAAGGAAGGAAGGAAGGAAGGAAGGAAGGAAGGAAGGAAGGGAGAAAGAGAAAGAAAAAAGAAACAAAAGAAAAGAAAGGAAAAGGAAAAGACTGTACATGCATCATAACTCCATTGGTCTTTGGGTTCTGTGAGAAAATTGCATAAGTTGCCACCTTCACAGACAGCAGGAAACTGGGGAGCTAAGACAGTCACAGGGCAAAATGAAATCTTAGTTGGTGAACCAGGCCTAAGGGCCTAGTACCACATGGAGCCTTACACGCTGGAATAGAGGCAGGACAGCCTTTTCTGACCAGGAGCAGCACGGAGACAAAGAACTTCAAGGCTAGAAATGGCCTCTAGAGGAAGGGTCATTTAACACAAGCTACACAGAGTATGGTTCGCAGTCTAGTGCTGGTTGGCAGCAGTTTGTTCCAGGTGCAAGACAAGATAAATGCAGCAATTAGAGTAGGTATTTAAGTACTGTTTTGGCAATTTGACATGGCTGCAATGCAGAAGTGTGAATTGTGTATTTTACAAAAGTGTAGATTATGACAGAATGAAAATTGAAAAACAAGTCCTTCCTTCACATGAAGTTTAAGAACTGCTCTTAAGTATAGGCTTCCCAGCCTAGCAGTGAGTCACCAGCACAGAGGTTGGCATCTGTGTTTTTAATGCCCTCCCAAGGTGACTCCCAAGCAGGCTTGGGAACCGGTGGACTATTGGTATGCAATGGCCTACACCACAAACAGGAGACACATGTGCAGGAGACACTTTCATACCTGGTTTCAGTGGCCATGAACCCACTCCTTGCATACCTCCAGGGCTGGTTGAGGGGTGCCCCCATCCTAAGGCAGTGGCTCTGACCTCAAAAAAGTGCTTGCTTAGCTGGAGCTGGAGTGCTGAGTGGCAACTAGGCCCCTCTGAGACCCCACAAGGGCAAGGTCTGTGGACCCAAGTTCCCACTGACCCACTCCTCAAGCAGAGGCTATTTAGACTCCCAGCCTCTCTGTGAGACATCTGAAAAAACCTTGCTGTGTGCATCACCCCCTCTCATAGAGGCTCCTGAAAGAGGTACACCCAGCCCATCTCTGACTTCCTAAGTGCAGTTACCAGTGCCATTCTTCCCCTTTCTACCAGTATCCCCCAACTCTTGTCAGAAGGAGTGTAGAAGGACTTGATTTGTTGAGACCCATTCAACTGCTTCTATATTCACCCCTGCAGCGTCCCCATCTCACTTCAGGCTGCTCCCACCTGCTTAGCAGGGCCTGGGCCTCCTGGACTTCCCTTGCTTTGACCACGGCTTCCCAACTTTGCTTGAAAACCTGCCTTGAAAATGCCAGTTGGCCTCAGCTTTTGCCTCTTCAAAGCTATTTGGCCACATTGTTCCTCTACCTTGTTCATCTGGGTGGAGAGTGGGCAACGCGAGTACTAGTGCTTTGGAGGATGAGTTCTCAACTTTCTTAGAACAACGTGTGCTAGCATAGTGTGGAGACAAGAGCCAAGGACAGAGACTCAGGGAACATGGGCTCAAATCCCACCTCTGTTACTAAATCATTGTGCATCTCTGAGAATCCCTCTCTCTCTGAGCCTGTAGATCCTCATCCATAAAATTAACATGCCTTCCTGAGAGGCCTCTTGTGGGTCTTGAAATGAAGCATAGGACCTGAAAGGAATTTGTAATGGCACTAGCTCTCTTGAAGTAATAGCTCTGTCTTCTCAAGACCCCAGAGAAAGGGGGGTTGCCAACTCAGTGCCAATGCCATGCGTTTGATATGTAAGAATTAAGAAAATAAGAGGATACTGAAATAATAAAGGCCTTGAAACAGCTAAGTTGATTCGTATAGACAAAGAGCAAAGAGGAAGGCTTGTCCCACTAGATATTGAGACCTAATACAAATCTATAGTCATTTAGGAAATAGTAATAGGTTTTCGTACAGGAAAAAAAAAAAAAAAACCCGAAGGAAAACACTGAAGAGTTAATATATATGTTAAAGTTAGAACCACAAATCAATGGAGAAAGGAAGGGTTTTTGAGTAAATAGTGCTGAGAAAAGTGGCTAGATTCCCACCTCACACCATATTTAAACATTGATTTTCAATGGATTCAAAACTTAAATATAAAAGGTAAAAACATAAAATAAACTGCAAGAAAATGTAAGAGAAAACCTTTTGGCCTTGGAGTGGAAAAGGATCAGATCTAAAACTAAAATCTGTAAGCCATAAGGATTGATAGATTTGACCACACAAAATTACAGATTACTGTTTACAAAATGACATTTAAAAGCAAAGATAAATTACAGAGATGAATAGTTTTGTGATGTTTAAAACCAAAAAAAAAAAAAAAAGGAATTGATCAACAAGAAAACAGGAGTCTAAATTTAAAAAACAGAGAAATATTTTGAATAGGCAATTTACATAAAAGGAAATCTAATGGCCAATAAACCTGTGAAAAGATACCTAAACTCAGTAGGAATCAAGGAAATGCAAATTTAAAAAATGAGATTCGCTTTGCCCCTATCAGTTTGGCAGGCATTAGAAAGCTGGGTAATAATAGTATTACTATTTGTCAGCAAGGACAAGGTGACACTGAATCCCAGTGCTCTCCTGGTAGGGAGTGCAAACTGCTCTACTGTACTGGAAAGCAATCTAGCAGGGCTTAGAATGAAGCATACGTGTATTCTGTGATCTAGTGGGCCCACATCTGGGGCTCTACTCCAATGCAGGTCCTTTTGGGACATGTCCAGGGGTGGCCACTGTGGCACTGAATGGAACTCGGGACAGGTTATCTTTTCATCCCCAGGAGAATAGACAGGCTAAATACAAAACTAAGCAGCAGTTTGAAGTAACTAGGTGTATGCACAACATGGGCTGATCTCAAAATTACAGGCTGATTTCTTTTTTTAAGTAAGAAACAGAACAAGATTTATAGCACAATAATATTTATGCAAATTAAAAACACATACACGAAACAACACTATATTTTATAAGAACGAAAACACATTCAGGGACTCATCTCAAATGCATTAAAGTGGGTGCTCATGGAGGGGGAAAAGGGTGTGGGGACCTGAGAGAATGGGGAGGAAATAACTAAAATGCAAGAGGGACCTTCCACATACCGTAGGTGATGCTCGTGGCCCAGTCCTGAAGTAAGGGGCAGATTCAATTCAACTTTCTGCACCTGAGGTTCACAAATACATTTTAATAATATAGGCTTTAAAGGAAAATAGAAGCAACAAGAATAGAGTGGCTGCTTAATGGGTATGGGGTTTCCATTTGAGTGATCATCTGCTCATCCCCAGCCTGCCTCCAGGCTATTGGCCCTTTGAGGCTAGGTTCCCCACTGTAACACAAGGACCCCTTGGCATAGATGGCAGTGCTCAGGGCTGAGGGCAGGAGGCCTGGCTTCCAGCCCCAGGAGCTCTGCCCACCCCACCTTGGGGAGCTAGTCCTGGTCCTGTTTACCTCACAGACTCATTGTGATGATCGAGTGGGCTGACATATGGGAAAGAGCTCAGTGCCTGACAAAGCACAGCGTGGTGTGAGGGATTATGGGTGATATTTATGACCAAGCTGTATTGCTCACGAGGCAGTTTTGTCTCCCTTATTCCTTCCTGACATGGCAACCAATCTCCATTTCAGTGACTTGGGACTTTAAGGAGGCAATATTGCAAACCTTCCCTTATTTCCCAGGGTTTGCCAAAAATTTGGTCATTCCTCGTGATGTCAAATAAAACAACTGAGAGCCCTGCAGGGTAGAGGGTTGGCAAGGGCGGGAGTTCAGAGCCCATCACTCAGACACACGATGGCTACTCAAGATTTACTTCATCCCAGAGCCCCACACACATGCGTGGAGGTTCGTGTCCATGCTCCCACTACACCACATGCCCTGGGGCCTTGATCCTTACTTGGCACAGAAATGTCTTCAGAGGGTCCAACTCTGGCAAGGGTGGGACACTTCCAGGCTGGATGACAAGCTTAGGGGAGGCATTGGACATTTTCTTTCTTTGGAAGAGGTGCCAGCAGCTTTCTTTGCTTGGAGGCCCCTGCATTACCTAGTTGGTGCCACTCACTCTTGGTATGCTTAAAAAGGCAGTCCTCCCCAAGGTCTTGGTGTCCAAGTCCAGCACCTTTGCTCTGCTCAGGGTTTATGATCCAGGCTGAAGCTGGTATTGCTAACATTTCCTTTGTAAGCCAGGTCATCCCACACAGTCTAGGTGTGCCTTCCTGTCTAATGGAGCCCTTTGCACGGACTCCTGTCTTAGCAGGAAACCTGTTTACCTCTTCCCTCCTCTCATACTGTTTCCCTTTCTAGAAATGTCCTATCCTGGTTCTCTGCTGAAAAACTACTCAGTCTTCAATATCTTCCCTAATTCTCCCAGACAGAGACAGTTACAATGTGCCCTAGACTTGGCAGCACCTTTTATAAGTCTGGCTCTCACAGTACACAGCACGGCAAAGGGCCCCAGAGACCTGTGACCAGGTCTGTCTTTCCACTATACTGGAAATCCTGGAAGGCAGGAAGTTGGTGGAACTGTCATTGGTGTCCCCATCACCCAGCACAGAATAACCAAGCACTTTGCTGGTGCTGGGTTCTTGTCACTATTTGCCACTGGAGCATCATCATTCATACAATAAACCTTCACTGATTCCTTGCTGGGTGCCGAGCACAGTGCCAGGCCTTGGGGGTACAACCAGACACAAGATAAACATGATCTGACACTATTCAGTGGAGAGAGAGAGTGGGGAATTTGAACAAACACAGAAATAAAGGAGGACAATATGAGTGAGTAGTGCTAGCCAGAGATTTAACAAACGGTGATGTAGCAGAGAGTAGTTGCATGGACATTTCAGACTGGGTGGCCAGACATTCAGGTGGATGATTGAGTGTCCAGAAGGAGACAGTAATGCAGAGATCAGGGGACAGAGCATTCAGGCAGTAGGAACAGCGAGTGATTAACCGAAAGTTAAGAGCCTCTGCTATCATTGAAACAGTGATTAAACACATGCTATCTTGGGT
Organism: Theropithecus gelada; assembly: GCF_003255815.1. Classification (NCBI taxonomy): domain Eukaryota; kingdom Metazoa; phylum Chordata; class Mammalia; order Primates; family Cercopithecidae; genus Theropithecus; species Theropithecus gelada. The sequence continues at coordinate 149,286,248 of NC_037689.1, read as the reverse complement.
GAAGGCTCCCTACTCCCCAGCTTGTAGCAGGGACAGAAGAAAAACAGCTCCAACCATCTCCCTTGAGCAGCTTTGTCCCTATCTGATTTGCCTTTCCACTGGTCAAACTGCTGCTGCCTAACAAGAGCCCTGAGTCCCAGATCCCTGGACCAACTCTGTCAGAAATTGCCTTGATGCACAGGATGAAGGAGGTCTGAAGCCAAGCAGACCCATGTTCCAATCCCAGATCTTTCACTTATTTACTGGGAATCTAGGGCCCATTCGTTAAGCTCCCTGTGCCTTGGCTGTTGCATGTACAAATGGAGAAATCTAGCTTGTTGACTTAATGCCAGGCTTAAAGGAAACCACATATGTATAGTGTCTGGAGCAAAATGGGCCTGTGGTGAGCCAAAATCACCACAGCTAGAAGACCCTTGGAGACCATTTAGTCCAGTCCTCTGTTGAAAATGGGGACACTGTGGCCTAGTCTTGCCCAATATCACTCCCATTCAGGACTCCAACATAAATCTCCTGGAGCTTGTACTTCCCTGAATATTAAATTTGTCTTTCAGAAATAGCACAAATTCACTTTCCACTTGTACCACAAGGTTGAGGAGTGGCAGTGAGTGTGGGGGTGTGTGGACATGGGTGTGAACCATGCTAAGAAAGTCACTTAACACACAAATACACATGTGTTCCCACATCTCTGATACATGTGTGCAGACTCCACAGGCAAAGAATCTCGTTCTGTTATTCTTACCTTTGACTTATGATCCCTGTTCTTTGACTTTCTGAATGTAGGGCTCAGAGTCCCCAGCTGTACAATGGGACACTTGAGACAGTGTTTGTGCAGCCACCACCATCTCCACTCCCTTGAGATTCTGCTAGTCCCCAGAAAGCCATTGCCAGCATCCTCTAGCAGGCTTTGGTGCAATGGCAGAAATGATTATCTGTGTGTAACATCCCTAGGAGCTGCCCTGGGCCTGGGAATATAACTGGGGAGGATTGGTGGCTTTTCTGGGTCCAATGTCTTCAGCTCAGTGCAAAGTCTGTCAAAGCCATATCCTTCTATTGCCTTCCTTTCTCCCGCTCCATGTACCACTAGATCCAGAGGCTGGTCCCAGGAGTCTGCTGCTTGGAATGCTGGGAGCTGGGAGGGAGAAGGGTGGGCTAGAAGCCTGAGACATAGGGAGGAGAGATACTGAGAAGGAAAGGGAGGAGAAGGGGCTTGGAGGATCAGCTGGAGCAAGAACTGTGAGAAGGGAAGAGGGATGATGAGAGGCAAGGCAGAAGCAGGGACTAGGCTGCTGGAAAAGACAAAGCCACGGGGAGGAGAGAGGGGTGCAGCAGGAAAAGATGGCTGAGCCATCCTGAAAGACAGAGCAGAGGAGAATGGGAGGATTTGGGAGGGCAGAGAAAAAAGTGCCTGGGGAGGGGACAAAGAATGACATGAGGGAAGGAAAAAGCGAGCTTTAGAGGGGAAGATTAAGCAGGGAGGAGAAAAGGGGAGGCAAAATGGGGAGAGGAGGGAAGAGTGGTCTCAGAGGCAAAAGGAGGAACAGAAGAAAGGGCGAGGAGGAGGGAAAGTAGCTGAGAGAGCCACAGAGGGAGAAAGAAGCAAGGAAGGAGGAGAGGCAGAAGGAAGAGGAGCAGGAGAGCAAAGAGAGGAGAGAGAAGCACAAAAAGAAAGGAGCTGGAAAGGGAGCAAAGAAAGGTAAAGGCAAGGAATGCCACTGCAGATGGCATCTGTGACCCGATTGTGAGGGGTGACCAAATCCAAGCCTGGGAAGACCCATTTCAAAAGGAACATGACAATGGCCTGCCGCTTGTCTCTCAAGAGTCCTTGTGGCATTTCCCCGGCAGAGGGGAGCCAGCTCATGATCTGCCAAGACCCCTTCCACTCCACCAGTGACCCTTTCATGCTCCCTCCAAGTGAGCCCTGCCACCCAGCAAAGCTGAACATCAAGCTCTTTGTGTTTGCCTGGCGTGAGAGTCAGCTAAGCTTTTCCACCTGTCATCACTCTGCCGCCATGAGTTGCCAGGATAGGGTCCCAGATGTCTCCCTCCCTCTCTTCTTCGTCTCTTCCTCCCTCATTTCCTCCCTTCCTTTCATCTTTCCTCTTTCCTTTCTTCTTGCCTTCCTTCTCTCCCTCCCTCATCCTTTCTTATTCTTTTCTCCATTCAGAGCAGGCTGCAGCCTTACCTCACCTCCACACCCCTCAATCCCACAATGGGGGAGGCGGAGGTCTGGGCCAAGCCCCAGGTCTAGGTTGAATCCCCAGAGTGGAAGCCAGGTAGAACCCAAGAGTGTGTAGGGCAGTAATCTCACAGCTGGCCACTCAGTACAGTCACCACCCCTTTGAGTAGTAGAGAAAAGCTGCTTCCAACTCTAAGCTGTGGCTTTGTAGGGCCACTAATTCAAAGTACTTCCTGGATCTAGTGATGGTCACTGGTTATGAAAACTACTCTTAAAATAATGGACAGATATTAACTAATAAATAAGATTTTCATGCCATTCAAAAATGATTCAATACATGACAAGATTTGAAAATAGAAAAATCAAGTTTTAGCTAGCTTCATCTCAAAATCCTCAAATATCACCAATCAGGACTTACCCCATCTGGCTATGATGTTATCTCTACAACTGGGTAAACAACCTACCAGAAACCTGGGTTTCTGGCCCACAGTGGCTCAGTCTGGGGGTGCTATCACTTTGAGGTTCAGGAGCAACTTTGGGCTGGCATGACCACAGCAGCCAGTATTTTGAACTGCACACTCCACTCCTTTCTGTACACAGTACCTGAAACTGTTCCATAACAGGTAGTTAGCTCTCGGCACGTTTGAACACAGTCACTGCCTCGCCTGCCTTGTCTTTGAGCCAAGGAAAACTGTTTTCTGTTCCACATGGTCAGAACAGAAAAGGAAGAACAAGACCGTGCCTGTAAAATGAGATGCATTCCTGGGACTCTGTTTGCTGACAGAGTTCCTGTTTCTCAGATTCTTTACTCCCCCACCTACCCCTCAGTCCACATCTGCACAAAACTGGTCTATTCTCTGAAATGACTGCTATACTATGGACATGCTGGACACAACATTGTTTCCTAAAGGGCTGTATTTTTATTTCATAGGCATAATAGAAAACACCAAGCACCTGAAAAAAAACAAGAAATACACTGGTTTTCTCATTCTTTCAAAAAATATTTGTTGGCATCTACTCTGGGTCAGGCACTGAACAGAGACAATGTAATCAAGCAACAAGAGGTGATTTGATTGAGTGGGGCTGGGGAGATCTCTAGAGACCCCCCAAATCAGGGTGGCTATAGAAAAGTTTGTTTCACCTTGAAACCTGAGGGACCCAGTGCTTACAAAAGAGACAGAAAGGGGGAGAGACATGAGCTAAGGCTTCGGGGCCTGGCCTGAGGAGGCAATACTCTTGGGCCACTGGTGGTACATCCGAATTGTTGCACTGGTTTTGAGGCGGGGACTCCAACTCAGCCTCTCTAAGCACATTGCATATCCAAGTGCTCAGCAATTAAATCGATCCACAGAGGTGACTCACAGGCAGACAGCCAGCACAGTCACGGAGCTCTGTCTGCATTCCCAATTTGCCTGCTCAGGTTGCTGCCTTGTTAATGTTATTTACCAAGCCCGATGCCCTGAATACCTGTCCCCAGCCCCTGCTGGAGCCCTCTGGCCATTGTCCCTGTTCGCCTGTCACATCTTGTCACTACCTCCTTGAATTCAACAGGTTTGGGCAGCCTGTCTACAGACCTGCCTCATCACTCTTGTGTCTCCAGGAGCTAGGAAGATGGCCTAGCAGTCCCAACCTTACCCTCTCTCAGAACAGGTCCCAGAGGTGAATGGCCTACAGCTGCACCCCTCCTCCCTTTCTTTGGGCAAGAAATGGAATGGGTTGCCAACAAAAACCCTGCAGGGTGGCACTGTGTCACTGGCAAATGTGGCCATTGAGAGGAGAGGGTGAGGGCAAAGGCTCCAAGGGAGATGTGGAGATGAGGAGATCTGGGGCAGGCGCTGAAGAGCTTCCTCCTGCCATGCCCTGTGCCTGCAGCTGCCCTGCTCAAATTCTTTCACCAGAGGATCTTAGGGCGCTCCCACTCCTAGAGTACAGGTCGTGCAAAAAAACTCCCGCTACGTGGAGATTGAGAAAGGGCTTGGCAAGCCCAGCTGCGCGCTCAAATCCCGGTGCAAGAGCGTCTCCACCATTCTTTATGGCCGGAGGTGGAACAGCAGCAGGGCGAGCTGTCTGGAGCCTGAGGCAGCCTTAGCTTGGTCAGCTGGGTGCTGCCCAGACCTGGCCCAGGCTGCTGCCCAACCCAGGCCTCTTGCCCAGCCCACTTGGGTCAGCCTTCCAAGACTCGGATCCCGAAAGCTGTGTCCCCTCCAGCACCAGACAAACAAGTTATATCTTGGTGGAATAGATTCCACCTTCCCAGAGTCAGAGTGCAACAGAATGCCAGAACAGAAGGGTCTCCAGAGACCTTACCAATTATATAGATAACAAAACAGAGGCTACAGGTTCAAGGAAGTGCCTTGTCCACAGGCAACGCTAGGAACTCCTGATTATTATCTCAGTACTGTTCCCATCCAGCTTGAGTTCCGAGCCCCTGTGACCATCCACCTTGCCATTCTAGACCAACAAAGAGAGTGGGTCTATGCCGCAGGGACTCAGACCCTCAAGAGCCAGAGAGCCACACCTATGGTTCCCAGGTATGCCTACTCCTCCAGCTGGTCTCTGATTCCACCACTTCGGGAAGAAGTTGGAGGGACTTGGATATGGCACAAACCCAGGCTATGAAACCCAATTGGTATTTAAATGACCTAACAACAAATTGCTCAATTTAATTTGCTTACCCGATTCAATAAAGGAGAAACAAGAAAACCCATCTAATTAAAAACATTGATCCATAGAAACCGGCAACTCCAAAGGCCTGACTGGAAGTTTGAACTTAGACAAACTTGAGTGATACAAGGGTAGGAGCTGAGGTAAGACAAATCTATCCTCTGACTGTCCCCAGGAGGGCTGCAAAGGGCCTGCAAACTTCCTTTCTTAAAATAAGTGGGAAACTGAGCCCGAAAGGGAAAGAAATTTTTTCAGTTCAACCACTGAGATCACGTTAACTCCAGGATCTGTAGAGCCCAGGAGAGAGTTAGGTTCATGCTCCACTGAACCCCCTCCTGGCCACAGACTGGGGCCATTGGTCTTGCTCTTCAACACTCTTGCTCATTTGGCTTGTGGGACCTCACATCTCATCCTGCTTGCCCATCCAGCTCTTCTGCATCTTTCAAGACCCTGGGCAAATATCAGGTTCCAGGGACAAATCTGTCCATAGAAGACAAGACAGCAGCTTGCTGAGGCCCCCTTAGCACTGCCCAGTTTGAGTCATGTGAATATGCAGTTAGGCTGGCAGCACTGGGAAAGAGCAGGGTCTTCCTCAAGCCTAGGGGAGCCAAGGAAAGAGGCTCTATTGCATACTGTCCTCTTCCCCCATCTACCCTACTGTGCTATGTTCCAGATTTCCAGGAATAGAATTGTCCAAGTCCCCAGAAAATGGGAGTGGAACAGGACCAAGCTTAGGTTACAGGGCTCCTAGGCCAGTGTTCCTACCGGCCCTCCCTAAGCATGGCCTTGGTCTGAGCCACAGCATTGAGTCCCTTTTTGACCTGGGCTTAGCAAACATTTTATCTAGAAAGGCATCTTCATCACCCTCCCTGTCAGGCTAACTGTAGCTGGCTTGGTGTCAGGCCCTGAATCAGGGCTAGATTGTCCTTCCAGGGAAATGTCTGCCTTGGAGAGAAGCAAAATCACTTAGTTCTTGGCAGCTCAGTCCCTGCCAGGGGGAAGGTGACCTGCCACTGAACCCATAGCCAGTATGGCACAGTACTCCTCCTGCTGGGGCCAGCTGGTACCCCATGCCTGCCTACCTCAGCTCCCTGTTCAACTGGGAAGCTCTACCTTAGCAGAGCCCTCTGGGAACCAAGTCCACACCCACTCTCCTCCTCCACACACATACCCTCCTGCAAGTAGCTTTGGCTATAGGAGGGCAGTATGAATCTCACACAGCCCCATCCTCTGGGAGCAAGGGAGGGGGAAAGCCACAAATACAGATGATAGCTGGAGTCACACTTGTTTGTAGGGGATCAAAGAAGGCTTTGGGAGGGAGGTGACATTAGAGGTGACTTTGAAGGATTAGGGGAATGTTGCAGACAGATGTAGGGATAGAAGTAGGTGTAAGCCGAGTTCCTCGTGGGACAGCTCCAGTTGGGTTATGGAATACCAAGGAGTTTTGTGTGAGTAAAACCTGTAGGGCTATGAGGATGGGCAGAGAGAAGCAGCTGAGGATACGGGGTTTAGTCCATTAGAGACAAAGGAGGAAGCCAGCCCCTAAGAAGTTCCCAGTATTGGGCGTGTACAGAACACTGAGGTACCAGTAGCTGCTCTAGGTGCTGCAGATGCAGTGGGGGCCAGCACAAAGGTCTATATCAGGGAGCTGACATTCTAACTGGGGAAACAAGCAATAAACAAGGAAACCAATGAACAAGAAGATTGTGGAGGGTGCTAAGTGCTGTTAGGAAAACTTCACAGGGTGCTGAGACCAGCATGACTGGGAGGCTGGGGACTCTTTTCGTTGTGGAGTCCTGAGGACAGGAAGCCAGCCACAGAAGGTCCAGAGGAAAGAGAGCAACACAGAAAGACAACAAGTGCAAAGCTGCCAAGGGACAGAGAAGCTGGGTGTGTTTGAGGAACTCAGAGGAGACTGGAGGACCTGGCTCCAGAAGAGGCCGGGAGAGAAAACAGGTGAGGCCAAGGATGCTGGTGGGGGCTGTGCAACAGGACCTGGAGACGAAGCCATGAGTTTGAATTTTATTATAAGAGTAATGGAAGACCCCAAAAGAATGTAAGCAGGATGAGACATGACTTTCATTGCTTTTGACTACTCTGCTGGCTAGATGGGGAGTGGGTTGGAGTGGAAGGAGCAAAGGTGGAAACAGGGACACCAGTCTAGAGGCGACTGTAGTCATCCAGGAGAGAGCCCTGCACGAGGGCAGGAGTGGCGGAGGTGAGAGAGGTGCATGGATTCTGACTGGACTTTGAAAAGTTATGCAGACAGGGTATTTTCTGGCTTATTGGATGCAGTGGATATTTTCTGGCTTATTGGATGCAGTGGATGAAGAAAAGAGAGGGATCCAGGCTTACATCAGGGGCTTTGGCCTGAGCAACTAGAAGGACAGACGTGCCATTACCAACATGGGAAGATAAGCAGGTTCTCTAGGAAACTCCAAGGGGTGAGTTATGGTGGTGTTACTTTTCAAATAGCATGGTGGCATCGAGTAGGTATTTGGCTATATGTATACAATCACCTGTGTACTACTTTCATGTGACACTGGAACAATTATTTTTATAATAATTTTATTTATGTCAATTTTAAGTAGGCTGACATTAGCTCCATGCTAACCAATCTTATCCATAACATCAAGGGTTTTTCAGATTTCTAGTATTTTTTTTTCTGAATACAATAAGTAATGACAACCACAGTGCTCAAGTCTCCCTGTAATTCCACCCTGACATTCTCTCCTTCCCCAATCTCCAGCAGAGTCTGGGTACCTAGCATGAACAAACTTGTACTGAACATTGGCCTTGACACCCAGGAACCTCTGAGGGCCTTCAAAGGGACCACAGTGGGGCACAGTGGAAAAGAGACCTGGTCCAATAGCTCTGCAAGGCCCCGGGAGGCAGCCACCTAACTGCCTCAACCGGCCCTGCTCAGTTCTCTGCTGTGTGGAGGGTTCACAGAGTGGAGCCCACCACCCTTTCCTGAGGTTCATGCGCCCTCTGGTGGTAGGGTTCCCCATCTCTGTGCACTGGGGGCTTCCTTGTTCCCGGGTTAAACAGAAAACAGAGACCCTCTGCCTCGGATTCACCGAAGGGAAGGGATAAATGGTCAACCTAACTTTAAGCTCCAGACCAAGGAATAGATGCTTCCGAGGCTTGGACTCAGGTTGGGCTGGCCAGACAAGGGCCACCACAGGTCACACCAAAAGAAGAGGGAGTGTGGTGTGCAGGAAAGGGGACTTTTTTTTCTATAGAAGGTCACCAATGCAGAGAAAAGCAAATTGATGGCCATATTCAACTAGAGCAATTTACCTTCAATGGATATTTTCAAAGGAAAATAAAAAACATTCCAATTTAAACATTTTAAAATCAAGAGCAGGAAACAACAGGCTGTGCTGAATAAATCCAACACATAATGGAAAATGTACTTCAGTTCCTATATTACAGCCAGTTATAGGAGAGAAGCGGGGGCGGCGACCAGCAACAGACAGGAGAGTCAGGCTCTTACAGAGAAAGCAACCCGAGAGAGGGTGGGTGAGGGGTTGACCAGAGACAGACACTGCCTAGGCTGACATCCAGGTCCTCACACAGGCATACACACACACACACACACACACACACACACACACACACGACAAGCTGCACAGATATTCCTTCTGTTGTTCCTTCATCCTTTTCTCAATGAACAAGCTGTCTTTAGATGAGAAGATATTATTGCTAAACAGACACTTGCAGACCAATGTGCAAGGGAGTCTCACATAGAAAGCTGTGGTGGGACTCAGAGAAGGGGCCTGTGAATTTAATCTCAGAAGAAAAAGAGGCAGAAAACGGTAATCCAGGCAGAGGGAACAGCGTGAGAAAATACCTGAAAGCATTCCAAGACCTTAACCCTAACTTCTCAAAAAGGAAGTTTTCATCAACTCTAAAAATGAATTCAATGTCATTTTATTAAGAGCAGGAAATCGAGTTGATGGGTGCTGACGAGTTGATGGGTGCAGCACACCAACATGGCACAAGTATGCATATGTAACAAACCTGCACGTTATGCACATGTACCCTAGAACTTAAAGTATAATAGTAATAATAATAATAATAATAAAGAAATAAAAGTAACTTGAAATTTTAACTTTTTTTAATCGCAATTTTAGAAGCACTCAGTAGCTAACTAAATCAAAGAATATTCCCTTGAGCAAAAAAATACCAAAAATTAAGTAATAAAAATGTTTTTAAATGAAGTTTTTAAAAGAAAAATAAAAAAGAGCAGGAAATCTAGACCTTCCTCTAATGACAATCCAATAGTCCACCCTCGCTGTCGTCAAAAGAAACAAAAAGTTCAACCCCAAAATAAACAGTAATTAGCCTGAGATATTGTAAATGTGGCTCTACAGTCTGAAATTTAATGGCATCTTTTGTCAAAAATAGTCTTATTTCCACTTTAGTCTCATGACTACAATACTATAGTGCTATCCCTATAGTATTTACTACAATACAGTCATCAAAAATATCTGAAAAAAGTTCTTAGACATTGTGAAATAGTGCATCCATCCACTTCTATAAAAATAGGAGCCACACAAAGATCTAAAAGAATGCTGCCTGCCCAGATCCAGAACAGATAAAGTTAGTGTTAAGGTCTTGGAATGTGAACACATTGTTTGTAGTGCTATCCATTCCTCTCCTGAGATTTTAACTTACTGCTGGAAATTCTTAACCAATGATAATAGTTTTTTTCTCTTTATTTTCAAAACGTTTTCCTTTGCTTTGATTAGACACTGTGCTTTTTTTTTTTTTTTTTTTTTTTTTTTTTTTTTTTTTTTGAGCGGGAGCCAGTAATCATAGTTCATCTAAATGCATCTTTTTCTGAACTTTAAAGACAGAATCCCATTTTTAATGAACTGAAGTAGCAAAATCACCTTTTTCATTCTTTTAGGAAATAGCTATTGCCAAAGTGAAGGTGTAGATAATGCCTAGTCTTGTTACATAATGCGGATGTGGTTTGCATAATTGTCTTTATAAAATTGAAGTTTCAAGGGATGTCAGCGTTTATGCCACTTTTCCAGTTCCAAAATCACTCCATTCCATTCTAGAAATTTGAAGTATGTAACTTGAAATCCTTAATAAAATTTGTATTTAATTTTATTTAAAAAAAATAAATAAAGAAAATACCTGAAAGCTTAAGAGAACATAGACATTCGAGACATGGCAAAAAGTTGTGAGAGACTGGACCCCAGGATATCTGGGGAAAAGAAAACTGGAAGAGGGTGGGAGCTGAGCCCTGGAGTCTGTGTCTTGAACCACTGAGCTCCCCATGTGATCCAGAGAAGGTGACTGCCTTGCCCTGGGGAAAACCAAATGCAAGACACAATGTCCATCCCATGATGTGGGCTGGAAATCAGGCACCTGTTGGGGCTGGGCTGATGGTGAGCCAGGCTCCGGGGAGAACACTGCAGATTTCTTGCTGAAATCAAGGCAAAAAATTTCAATGCAGCCATCCCCCTGCTTCTGGTCCCAGTACCATCTTACGCCTGCAAAAGTTACACATTGTCCTGGTTCCAAGACACTGTAAAAACTGAACTCAGTGCAACCTTAGTAATGAAGGTATTGGCAAGGAGCTGGCTGGGTCTCCAAAGACTCCTCCTGTTGTGTAGGGTTCTCTTGAGGCAAAGGGGTTTAGAGCCTTTTCTCCAAGCCCAGTACCCAAAGGGAGGGTGTACACAAAGCACTGCTCCATCATGAATGCATCTCCTTCCTGCTGCAACTTTCAGGGACCAGGACCTAGGCATGTGTCATGTTGCAGATCCCTCCCCGTGAGTCTTCCCCTGGTTAAGATTTCTTCCTCTAAGCTAGGGAAGAAGTCAAGAAACTACACTAAGTGTAAAAGAAGCCTGGCCAGAAGGATGAATTCAGTTAAAAAGGAATGGTAATGCCAAAGGCACAGGCAACAGAAGCAAAAGTAGATTAATTGAATTACAACAAAATTAAACATTTCTGCATACCAAAGGACACAATCCCCATGGTCACACAGTAAAAAGGCAACCTAGAGAATAAGGAAAATAGTTGCAAATCATATCTGATAAGGGTTTAATATCCAGAATATTTAAAGAACTTCTACAACTTGACACTGCAATTAAAAAATGGCCAAAGAACTTGAATAGACATTTCTCCAAAAAAGATATACAAATGGCCAACAAGCTTGTGAAAATATGCTCAAAATCACCTGTCATTAGAGAAATGAAAATCAAAACTACAATAAGCTTCACCTCACACCCATTAGGATAGCTACAAAAACACAGAAACTAAGTGATGGTGAGAATGTAGAGAAATTGGAACCCTTGTGCACTGTTGGTAGGAATGTAAAATGATGTCACTGTTTTGGTGACATACAAAAAAGAAAATCGTTCCTCAAAAAATTTAAAATAGAATTACTATGTAATCCAGCAATTTCATTTCTGAGTATATACCCAAAAAACTGAAAATGGGATCTCAAAGAGCTATTTGTATACGCATGTATACAGGAATATTCACCATAGCCAAATGGTGGAGACAACCCAGATGTTCATCGAGAAACGAATGACTAAGCAAAATGTGGTGATCTATACAATCAAATATTATTTGGCCTTAAAAAGGAAAGAAATTCTGACACATGCTACAACATCGATGAGTCTTAAAAATATTATGCTGAGTAAAATAAGCCGGACACAAAGGACAAATACTGTACGATAGCACTTATACGAGGTCCCCAGAGAAGTTAAATTTATAGAGACAGAAAGTAGAATGGTGGCTTCCAGGGGCTGGGTAGAAGCAATGAGGAATTTTTATTGGGGACAAAGTTTCAGTTTTGCAAGATGAAAAATTCTCAAGATTGTTTTCACAACAATGTGAATATACTTAACACTACCGAACTGTACACTTAAAAGTGATTATGATGGTAAATTTTATGTGTATTTCACCACAAGAAGTACATGCATAAATAAGTGGTGTGCATGTGAACAGGAAGGCCTCTGAGTCTGCACCTAGATTTTCTTGCTCACTAATTAATACTTTTCCTTCAGGCTCCTAATCAGGTTATAATGCCCAGCTGAAAGACATGATACTCCAGGAGACCTTTCCCAACTCCCCCAGCAGAGCCAATGCTTCTGTCAAGGCATGACTGCTGGCAGGGAGAAGCATAGGAGTTTTGGTCAGCTGTGTTTCTTTGCTCATTCATTCATTCATTCATTCATTCACTCATTCATGTGTTCACTTACTCCCCCATTGAATAAATGTTCTCTGGATGCTCCTCAGTGCCAGCTATGTCACTGAGGCTGCAAAGAGACCCATGAGGGAGACTGTCTTGGCCTCGTCCACAGTCAGGAGGGGAAACGAAGTCCACTAAAACTGATCCCACATTACAAAACCAGGACAGAGAGGTTCTTATGCACTGTGGGAGTATAGAGAGGAGATAACTGACAAGTGTGCGAGTCGTTGCAGTCAAGTGGGCCTTCTGAGAGAAGGTAGTGCCTGAGCTAAGCCCTGAAGGACCCGTAAGGTTTAGGCAGACAGGGAAAGGTGGGAGAGTGTATTTTAGACCAGAAGAGTTCTGGATAGGGGTGAAGAAAAGTAGTCTGTCCTTCATATCCTTGCGTTTCACATTTGCAGATTCAACCAGCGGTGGATTAAAAATATTCAGGAAAAAAATAACAGATCAAAATAATACAAAGAAAAGATACAATATAACAGCTATTTACATATCACTGACATTGTATTAGGTATTACAAATAATCGAGAGATGACTTAAAGTATGGGAGGATATGCATAGGTTATATTCAAATACTACGTCATTTTGTATCAGGGACTTGAACATCCACAAATTTAGGTATCCATGGGGACTCCTGAAAGCAATCCCTCATGAATACTGAAGGACAACCATATAGGGAAAAGAGAGGGATTAATGGAGGGAGGGAGAGAATGTGAATAGCAGAGTTGAGCAATAACCACAGACAGTTCGAAGGAATTTGTTAACTCGTAGGTGCCTCTAATACAGATATTCACTTGAAGAGTCTCCCCACCAACAGCAGTTTTCAGGCCTCTTCAGAAATGCTCTTCATAGGGGAGGGATGGCCAGAGCTGCCAGCTACCTCTGTCTCCAGGTGGACAAACCCTAGTTGCCTTGCTCCTCACTCCCTGCCCTGAAATGGACCAGAAGCCGGGTCTATCTCCTTGGTCCGCAGAAGATTGCAGAGACCCCATCCTGGCTAGCAGACAGATCAATCTACAGAGCAGGAGCTAAAGTATCTGATGGGGAGGAATAGCCCTGAGTGGGCACCCTTCTACCCCCTCCCAACAACACTATCACATCCCTTGGCCTGTCTTGGGAGACAGACACTGGGTACCTGGTCTAAATGTCTATAGTAGATGCTTAAAAGCACATGCATGTGCAGGGAAAAGGGAGTATTCAGAACACATGTTAGAAAAAGTGGCAGCCAGAACCAAGGCAGAAGTGACTATATGCAAAAGAGCCAGACGGGGGCAGTACTGCAGCAAGGTGTATGTCATTTTGCAAATGGCCTTCTTCAGAGCAGATCATTGCCCAGGCTCCCAGTCCCAGGACAGACCCCTCGGAGACAGCTGCTCCCTTCTCCCTTCCTCAGACTTAGACAGGCTGAAACTCTCGGAAGCCCAGCCAACACAGTCTGTACTCTCCACAAAATGGGCTAAACTTGGAGGTGGAATCTTGGATGTTTAGGCCAAAAACCAGGGGTCAGAGAGGCTTTTGGGAGAATTCAGGGAACATGAGGGTAATGTATGTAAATCTGGAGATCTAAATAGCTCCTCTAGCTCCTGGGATCAAGGCCAAGGCTGGAAAAGCAGTTGGGCCCCAGGTCTTATGGCTTGTCAGCAGCAGCCTGCTCGAGGCTGCTCATTCCATCAGACAGGTAGTCATCTTCATTGTTCTGTTTCATCTTGGTTTCCAGAATCGTGATGCGCTGCTTGAGCTTCTGCTGGGCCCCTGTGTACTCAGCCAGCAGGCGGCCAAAGCGAGTGTATAAGGTTTCCATGTTGGTCTCCAGCTGCCCTAGCTTCTCCTGCACGTCCACCTCCATGCTGGTTGCCACTTCATTCTCATCCAGCAGCCCCTCCTTCATGAGGATCTCCCGACCCCTCTCTTCTAGGACTTTCTTGGCATCAGGGTATTCAGTCATTGCTTCCATAAGATCATCCTTGGACAAGCAGAAGAGGTCTGAATAGCCCAGGCTGCGGATATTAGCCGTGCGTCGATTGCCCATTTTACTTCCCTTAATGTTAAGGATACTGATCTCACCAAAGCAGCTTCCAGCCGAGAGCAGGGCATACTGAGTCACCCCGTCATCAGCCACCACTGCCAGCCTGCCCTCCTTAATGATGTACATCTCCTTGCCGATGTCCCCTTTGTGACAAATGTAATCCCCAGGACTGAAGACTTGAGGACGGAGTTTCAATACCAGCTCTACCAGCAGGCCAGCCTCACAATCATGGAAGATGCGCACTTTCTTAAGTGTGGACAAGTGGACGTTGATGGCTATCTCAGCCCTGAGCTTGGCTGGCAGATTCTTGAGAACTTCTCGCTCATCCACTGTCTTCTTATTGGTCCACAAGTAGTCAAACCACCTAATGACCTTGGCTTCCATCTCCTTGCTGACCTTTCGGAACTGCATGTAGTGTTTCACGGCATCGATCTTAGCCTGGAACTCTGCCCGGGTGGCATTCATGTTGGAGATCATGGAGCCCACATTTCCCACAATGGTGGCAAAGATGAGGACGCCAATCAGGAAGTCAAAGATGACAAATAGGTACTCCTCATCCTTTACAGGGGGTGGTGTCTCCCCAATGGTAGTGAGGGTCAGTGTGGACCAGTAAAGGCAATAGATGTATTCCCTAGCCAGGTAGCCATACTCAGGGTCAGTGATATTTGGGTAAACCCAGGTGTCAACCCCAAAGCCTATGGATTTGGAGATGGCATAATAGACGCAGGCATTCCAGTGGATGATGACCAAGATGTAGAGGACAAGGTTGCTGATGCGGAAGATGTTAGGGTAGCTGGTGCGTGTCTCTGTCCGGTCAAAGAACTCAAACATGCGGGCAAAGTGCAGCAGGCGGTTGAAGCGCACCTCAGGGCTGTGGATGCCCACAGCAAAATAGATCAGGTCAGTGGGGATGATGGAAGACACATCTAGCTTGAACTGCAGGGTGTGGATGTAGTTGTCTCGTAGTTTCTTGGTATCTTTGACCAGCAGCCCCTGCTCCAGGAAACCTAGTAGAGATGCAAGCCAGCATGTCACCTCTGCCCTCAGGATGTGTGTGTGTGTGTGTGTGTGTGTGTGTGTGTGTGTGTGTGTATCCTTCCCTATAGGCTAATATCTCTAGGCGAGGAAAATACCGGTCACTGAAACTTCCTTCCCAAGGAGGGATATAGCTCACATACCAGGGCTGGCCAGAAGGACTCTAAGAGAACACCCCCAGATTGAAACCTCTCTATGCATGTGGGACCATGAGGTTCAAAGAGGGGCACTCACCTACCAGAGTCCCACCCAAGTAATTTAGTCCAACACCATGTCCAGTGGGTTTCCTAAAGATTTGGACTCAGGCCTTCGGATTTACCTGCATCCCAGTTGCTCACTGACCTGTGCGCAATCGGATGAAGATGTCTGCGATATAGACCACATCTGAGACATAGTCCAGCACCAGCCACACCAGGTAGTAGTCTTTCTGTAGGTCACTGAAGCAGGCTCTGCAGGAGGACAGGGCTAAGCTTCACCCTCAAAGCCAGCCAAAGGTCCCAAAATGAGTGTTCACTGTGTGCAGGGCTTGGGATGGCTACCAGGGGCATCATTTAGTCACAGTCAGCCTGACGCCAAGAGACACTTATCTACAAGTAACTTCTGCCCCACCCCTCCTCATGACATAACATCACTACATAGACAGCACCACTGACCATTAATTTTCTGTCTCACCCTCTGAACTGTGAGGTCCAGGAAGGCAGGCACCCCTCTTAGTCATTACGGCATGCCCCATGCCTGACCTAGGGCAACAGGATTTGAGTGCTCAAAGGCTGTGAGTTGAATGAATGAACAAGTCATTGGAAGAACAAACTACAGAACACAACTGAACCGCCTCCATGCTCATCTTTTCAACATACATCTTATTCAGCACCCAACAAACAGCACTAGCCAATACATGTGAGAGAGAGGGTAGTAGTGGGAATGGAGAAAGGTTGGAGGTTGCAGGAACGTTTTAAAAGGAAGTGGCAGGATTTGGCAACTGAGTTGGGAGAGGGTTGGGGAGAGAGCAGAGTCAAGGACAGAGCCCAGGATGATTGTCCAGTGAGTGTACTAGTCAAAGGGGAGAGCCATTAATTCTGCCTACTTGGTCACATTTAAACTGAAACTCCAGCCCCCTGCCCTTCCCACTGAGTCTGCAGAGCTGGCCCATGCCAGTGATGGCTCATTCACAGCCTCCAGCCACACTAGGCCATCCCGAGACAGGGTTTTCATACTTGCTGTTTCTTCTGGCCAGAATGCTCCCTCCACCATCCTCAGGTATCTAATTAGCTGTCTCCCTCCCACCAGCTAAGGCATCACCTCCTCAGAGAGCATGATCCCAACTGCCCTTTCTGTAGCAGCTCTCTGCCACCAGTCCCTGGCATCATCCTGGTCATTTGTTTCATTTCAGGTTTACAGTCATTGTCTGCCACTAGCCTGGGAGTTCCAGGAGAGCAGAGACCATGGTGGTTGTGCTCACCACGTTATCCCCAGCACTGAGCACACATGAGGTGCTCAGTCAAATCCTTGCTGAATGAATGACTGGGATTGGGACGGAGTAGGTTGGGGAATGCTGCCAAGGAAAGCTACAGGTAGATAGTGGCTTTTGAACTGAGCCTGCAAGGAGAAGAATCTCCATAGGTGGAAAACGGAAGGGAAAGGGAATTTTCTCTAGAGGAAACAGCGTGTTCTGATCCAAGAGTGGTGAATGCTGGGGCTAGGGTGTGTCCAGAAGGTGTAGCAAGAGAAAAAGGTCAGGTTCAGAGGAGTTTGAAGGCCATGCTTAGGACTTGAACTTCATCCCGTGGACAATGGGGAGCCACTTAAGGGTTTGTGAGGAGGGAATGGCATCACCAAATCCTAGTTTTCTGTCAAGCATGTTTGTTGCAAAAGTGGAAGATGCACGCTAGGTGTGTGGCGCCACTGTAGTTGTCCCAGACACAGGACAGACAAGAAATCTTCATGGCATATTAAATGGAGAGAGGGTTGGGGCTAACAGAGAAGTTGGAGGTGCCATTGGTATCCAGGGACTGCTGCGCTATCAATCCCAGGGTCTGAAGACTGGGTTGCTTTGGCCACCCCTCCTGGGCCCCACCCTGCTCACCTGGCCACCAGCAGGCACCAGTTGTAAAGGACAGGCATGGCAATGACAAACAGCCAGCAGTAGTACCAATCCCCAGCTGGGTCCAAGACAAATAATTCAAATTTCTTCCTGAGAAGACAGACAAAGGCAAAGCTTGGGGATCAGGTCCCCCAGTGTGATAGCACCCCAGCTCCCAGAAACCAGAGGTGCCTGAGAAAGCACTGCCAAAGGGGATATGTGGGGTGAAAGATAGGTTGGCTGAGGGCCCCATTTTTCAGAGACCTACAACCTGGTACTGGGCATCTGAGTGGAACTCAGATGGGCAGGGGCACCCATCTTCCCATTCTGAACCTAGATAGGTCCATTGATTCCCATGCACCTTACAGGCCCCTTGCCCAGAGGGCAGAGCTTTCAGTAGCGGTGGGTCTCAGGGCCTGGGAAGGGATTTCCACAGGATGGTAATTGGGGCTTATGCCTATTCCCACATCCCTCCCTAAAGACAGGTGCTCCAGGTGAGTGAGCACCACAAGCTTCCTGCTCACCTCACCCTCCCTTTTCAGTCATTGGCCTCCAGCCTCCAAATCACTTTCCCAGATGTTGTGTCCTGCTTTGGCAAGGGATGTTGTGTCCTGCTTTCCCTCTACTGGTCAGAGGTGGGGAATGTCAGCTTGGCCAGACATCTGCAGTTGTCTTCTCATTCCTCAAAGGACAGATCCTCCAGCTCTGCCTTCTCTGCCCTCCCCACGCTATCCTGTTCCATCATCCAGCCCTTCTCCTCCAGCCCTCTACATGATCTCTTCAAAGACCCATTTCCTCGCCCACAGTGGAGCTGAGATTGTCATCCCCTCCAGGGCAATCCCTGAATGCACCATCTCAGTATTTCCTGGCCACTGGAACTGGGCTGTACATTCACGTGCAGCAAGAGGACATCTGGCAAGAAGCAAC
The DNA here is from genome assembly GCF_003255815.1 of Theropithecus gelada. Lineage (NCBI taxonomy): Eukaryota > Metazoa > Chordata > Mammalia > Primates > Cercopithecidae > Theropithecus > Theropithecus gelada. The sequence continues at coordinate 149,268,115 of NC_037689.1, read as the reverse complement.
TAAGGCAAGAAAAGACACCAGAGGTTCTCATGGCAAGTAGGCCACTGGCTGTTGGGGGAACAATGGAAATATTCTGGAGTTGAAAACATTGCAAGTCACCCTTGCCCACCACTCTCCTTGCTACAGCAGGGTTTGTCATAGCCCCTGGCAGTAGCATAGAAACCCCAGTGAGCTCTTCCATTGCATGCTTGGAGCCCATTTGAGCCCCACAGGCTGAACAACTGTACTTGGTGCCTTTGTCCTTGCCATCCTTGTCGCCTTTGCCATCCCCCTGCTGTGTGGTCACAGTCTGGAGTTCAGGCCCACGAAAACGCTCGAGGAATGAGTCAGGCCTAGGTTCCTCCTCTCGGAAATTCTTGTTGGCCCACTCTCTGATGATCCCCACCAGGCGAACTATCCTAGAGGTGAGAGAAAAGGAGCATGAGCCAGAGCCAAGACTCATGCTGTTCAGAGAGCACCTGTCCCCACGAGCTCACTGTCTGCTGAGGAAGATGAAAGAAGGACAGTGAAACCTACAAACAGGCCATACCATGATTTCCCGTGTGCTAAAAGCTGGGGTAGAGGCCAGCACTTAGGGCCGGGGGCTGGGGCTCAGGCGTGACCCTGAATGCAGTCCAGGGGAAGACAGCTGTCCTGGGAAGACTTCCTATAGGAAGTGCCATCTCAGTTGATGGTGAGAATAGCAAAGAGGAGGTCTTCAGGACAAGATGGAGGTTGTGTTAAGGCAGGAACTGTCAGGAGTAAAGCTTGCCCCGAGCTTCCTGCTTTCCCTATGGAGCCTCTGACTCTGGGATAGAGAGGCCTTGGGTCCTCTACCTAGGCCTCTCTACTGGGAAGGGTATCACTCTCTGATGTTGAGACAGCCAAATGTGAAGGGAGGCCTCTTCTGGCCCCTCTGAGCTTGCCTGCCTTGGGGTTTGCCCAGGCCTCATGAGGAAATAATTACGTTTGGCTACCACCGACAGTGCTCCCTGGAGGTCTTGGTGGACAGGACTAGTGGGACTGGGAAGAGGAGGGCAGTGGTCGCCACCCTGACAGGCCCCATGAGTAGGAAGGGGAAGCAGCAGGGTAGTGGTGGGACCCACCTGTGGAAGCCACCCCTTCCCCGCTGTGGGGCATCCACATCTGCCAGCCTCTGCAGTTCTGAAGAGGTGTCATCGTCAGTTGCAGAGTGTGGCCTGCGGAAAAAAGAGCAGGTTGACCCAGGGTTATCAGGGCATGACTTGTCTCCCCTCCTGGGTCATGCTTAGAAATCCCATATTCTTTTTAGAGGCTGTCCTGGAGACAAAGATTGCTTGCTCTGTGACAATGAGGCAGAGCTGGGAAGAAGTAGCAGCCTCTGTACCCTCCCTGATACCACGCAGACTCACCTTCTGCTTGTCCTGTGGTCATCTTTGTCATTGGCCTTGATGGCAGGGGGTGCATGATGGTTGTGATTATTGACTGCAGAGCTCTTCACGCCATTGGCTTTTTCAGTCATCCTCCATGTACAACCAGAGCGCTTATCTGCCAGGAAGAGGGCCAAGAAGAAGGTCACAGAGGACCCTGACACCCACAGAGAGTGGGAGAGTGGCAAGCAAACAGAATGGATTAGAACCCAGGCCCACCTCGCCAACCTCAGCACCCTCAGGCACTGCTATGACAGTCAGGGCAGTAGGATACAGCATTCCCTAAGTGCCAGGCACCAGGGGCCAAGAAAATGAGGGTACTCCCCCAACCCTAATATGTAATTGCAAATGGAAACAGTGCTAAACTACAAAAAGTGTTTGCTTTTCTATTTTACCCCAGTATTTTTTTTTTTTTTTTAACATACAAACTATCAAAGCTAAAACAAAACATAACAAACAAAAACTGTTTAAGCCATCTTCCTGTGCGTTCACTTTGCAGATGTCTGGCACATATGTAAGCTGCCAAGCAGCTCCAAGGCAGTCACTGCCCCAAAGCCCTGGCCCAAGGGAGGAAGTGCATATCCCTGACCCAGAATAGCTTCCCTCTTCCCTAAGGAGCATAAGCTCTGAGGTGGTCTCCAGTGAGGAGAACCAGAAAGCTGGGTGGCTTGGGGAGGTGTGGGGTAGAGAGCAGCTGCTCTGGACCAGGGAGACATACCTCCTCCCTTGGGCCAGGGCTCTGGGGCAGTGGCTGCCTTGGAACTGCTCGGCAGCTTAAGCGTGTGCCAGATATCTGCAAAGCGAAGGCACAGGGAGATGGCTTAAACAGTTTTTGTTCATTTTGTTTTGTTTTAGCTTTGATAGTTTGATAGTGAGGGCTCTCTCCTCTGCGCAGAGCAGGAGAGGGACAAGGGCAGCATTCTTTGCCAGAAAAATCCCTCTGGCTGCTCTGTGGAGCCTGCATTAGAGGGAGAGCAAGAGTGAAGGTTGGGGCAGGGAGGAGGCTGGACAACAGTACCAATGGAGCCCAAGACAAGAAGGCAGAGTGTGTAACTATCTAGGAAGGAGAATGGATGGGACTCAGAGAAGGAGTACATGTGGGGAGCAATGGAGAGAGTGGGTGGGATCACAAAGAAAGAGGAGACAAAGTGAGAGTCTGGAGCAGAGTTGTGGAGAACCCCAATATTTAAGAGTTGAGCAGAGGATGAGGTGCCCACAAAACAGATGGAGAAGGAATAGCCCAGGAGGTAGCAATCTAGAGGAGGGACAGGAGATTGTGTCCCACAGTGTCTCTTGCCACAGAGTCAGGAGATACTTGGAGGAGTTCTTCCCTGCCAGGGCTGGTTGGCATGCCCTACCAGGTGTGGCCAGAAATGGTCAGCATGACCCCCAGATTTCCCACAGCCCATGCTGCTGGACCCACACAGTCCGGAAGCTGTTCCGGGAGCTCCCTTAACCCCCGCCCAAGCTTGTTCCAGCCTCTGAAGCTATCACCATGGCAATGGCAGGCACGTCAAACAGCCTCAGAGATGCTCACCTGGTGCTCTCTGTGGGACTATGGCACCAAGATAGTAATGAGGGCACTTGAGGGAAAGGAACCAGCATCGCTGAGTCCCTGCTTGGACCCTGGAGACAGCAGACCATGGAGAAAAAAAGTTTCAGGCAACACAAACAAAGCCAGAGCCATTCGCACCAGAGTTTCAGGGCTGGCCTCCTGGAAAAGCTGGTGTTGAAGCTGAAGCTGGCAGATCAAAAGGGCTGTAATCCAGGGCCAGGCCAGTGCCGGGGGCAGAGCATATGTTCACACCCTCTCTAAGGTTCTGCCACAAAGACAGATTCCCCCCACCCCATGACCCCTGCTTCTTCTGTACCAGGAAACAGACCCGTCCCTGAGCCTGACTGCCTGCATACCCTCCTCTTTGTCAGAAACTGCCCCTCAGGCTGCTTGCGGGAAACAAGGCAATTGGACTGGTGGGTCTCATGTATACACCCTCTCCAGGAAACCTCAAGTCCTAAGGCTCCAGATACCATCACGTCAAATCAGCTCCTCCTCAAAGTTACCCACCTCTGAAAGGGCCCTGCCCTCTTCCCAGTCACTCAAGCTGGAAGCCTGGTGTCAACCATAACTCCTTGTTTCCTTTATCATATCCAAGCAGCCTCTGTCCTGAGTTGATTGCCCCCACAAAAAGCGTCAAAGTTCTGTCCACCCATTGCCCTCCATCCCCAAGGCCCTGGACTGGTCTCAGGCTTTCAACATGGCTCTCCAGGCCTGCTGCAGTGGACTCCGGATGGCTCAGTGTTCGCTGGGGTCTGGACTGGAGGGGGCACATGAGCACCAGAGTTTACATTGCAGGTAAAGCTCTCAGGGGGATGTATCCATCCCCATATCATGACAGCAGAGAGAAAAGCTAAGGGTGGAGCTCTGGGGAACTGCAACCATGAAAGATAGCTGAGGGGCTGAGTGAGTGAAGGGGAATGAGGCTGGGAGTATGAGAAACATGAGGGAGTTCCCAGGGAAGGCAGACTTTCAGGAAGGGAGCTGTCTGCAAGGCCAATGCCCCCCTCCCATATCAGGAAGATAAGTGCTCCGTGCCAGATACTCCTTGCCCTTAAGATGAGAGCTGGAGTGGGCACTGGGTGGAACAATAGGGGCCTCGCTGGGGACCTTATCAAGAGTAGCGTCAAGGAGTGGTGGTCAAAGAGAGCTCGTTTCACAAAGTTTCAAGCGAGGAGTAGGAGGGGACAGACAAGAGATAGAGCACATAGCTCAGTCTTTCTAAGAGACTGACCAAGAAAAAGAGGAAAGATAGAGTGGGAACTGGAGGAGGGTGTGAGGCTGACAAAGGTTCTCTGTCTTGCTGTTGCTGTTATTATTCTATGTCAAGAAGATAATAAAGCAAGCTTAAAGGTTTTGAGGAGGAATTCAGTAGATAATAAAAATATGTGTGCTTGTGAGCAACTCCAGTTGAGGCTGGAGCCCATGAAAGATGGGTGGAATGGGAAGGTTCAGGTACCAGAGGAAGTGACAGGAGACAGATCCAGGACAATGGGAAGGGGCTGCTGAGAAACAGGCCATGAGACAGTTGAAGGGATTCACTCTTGCAAAACCCCAGTGTTCTAAGTGAAATGGGAAGGATGCGGGGGCTTTCATCTTCAGAGACACCAGGCAGCAGTAGGTGCAGACTTTGGAGGAGGCCAGAACGTTTGCAATAGCGGTTGCAAAGAGAGACAGGGGATACCAAACAAGTGTGAGGACAAGAAAAGGCTTGACAATGAAGACAACAGACCATGCACCTACCAAAGAGAACAGAGATGGGCAACAGATCTTAGATGAGCAGTGGGATTCTCAAGGAGGGTGGTTTAACAGCCTACAGTAAGGCATGATTATTTGATAAAAAGTCCAAACACAGTCAAGGTGGAGTTGTAGGCTTCTTTTCTCCTTATCCACAAGCTGAGCAGCCAGCCCAAGACTTTAAAGAAAAACCAGCCTGGTCAAGGAGTTTATTGAAAGAGTTTTGAGGAAAATTCCTTCCTCTAGAAGTCAAGTCAGAGAGAGAAGGAACAAGTTCGTCATATAGCCAAGATTAGAAGTTTCAGTTCATGGCCCATTCATTCACTCATCTATCTCATACACATACCCAAGACACCTACTATGTGCCGGATCCTTTGCTGGGTGCTGAGTTTAGAAAGAAGAGTCTGGCAGTCTCGATCTCAGTGGTACTCCCAGAGTAAGAGACAGATAGGAACACGATTTATTGCAAGTCACTTCTCTGTTCATGTTCTATTCTGTTTCTGAGCAGCGTCTAACAGTTTATCCACTCCATCTTTCTTGAAATAATGGATTCTACTCCCCTCGTTCTCCTCCTACCTCACTGGCCACTTCTCAATGTTCTTTGAAGAAGCCTCCTCCTCTTCCCCAACTCTAAATGTTGGAGTGTCCCAAACTCAGTCCTTCAATGGACTTCTTGTCTTTTCTCTCTTCATCACCTCCTTCTCCAGTCTCATGGCTTTAAATACATCTGTATGTTAGTGACTTGCAAACTCTTAAAACCAGTTCAACCTATCCCATGGACAGTAATTTACCTCCCTCACATAACCACTTGGATTTTGAATAGGCATCTCAGGTTCCATATGTCCAAAAGTGAGTTATCTTCCCCTCAAAAGCTTATCCTTCCATAATCATCTGCATCTCAGTAAAGGCAAAGCCATATAACTGTGAGCCATACTCCCAGTTACTCTGGTCACAAACCATAGCATCATCCTTGACTCCTCTTTTTTTCAATCACTTGAACGTGGGAGGTGGAGGTTGCAGTGAGCTGAGATGGTGCCACCGCACTCCAGCCTAGGAGACAGAGTAAGACTTTCTCTCCAAAAAAAAAAAAAAATAGAAATTTTAAAAAGTAAGTAAATTCTCACCATTTCTAAACAATACTGTGCTGGATTTCTTAGCCAGTGCAATAAGCAAGAAAAATAAATGAAGTGCATAGGTACTGGGAATAAAAAGAAATGTTTTAAATAGACTATGGTTAATAATTCATAGTATATTTCAAAACTGCTAAAAGAGAAGATTTGAAATAGTCCCAACACAAGAAATGATAAATGTGTGAGATTATGAGTATCCCCATATTTGATTATTACACATTGTATGCATGCACCAAAATATCACGTGTACCACATATTTATAATCTCTATGTATCAACAAAAAAATTTAATGTAAACAACGAAACTATGATGATGAAACTGTAGGAAACATTTTATATGATATTGAGTTAGAAAGACAATACCATGAAAGAAAACATTGAACATAAATTCACATTAAACCCAACATTTAAAAGAATACAATAAACTGAAAAAAAAATTGACAGAGAAAGAAAAAGATTTTTTTATAAACAGAGATATTACAAATCAATATATTGAAAAAATAGAAACAATAAAATCACAAAAACACAGATGCAAAGATACTAGTCACAGTAACGTATATCTTAATGAATTAATCAATTAACCGAGTGAACAAAGACCATAGGGTGGAATACAATGCAGCCCTTAAAATGGTATTGCTATTGTAAAAGACTATTTCTTGTCAGGGGGAAAGCAGGTTTCAAAATGGAAAGTTCTGTTATGTTAATAATGTAGTCCATACATACATGTGTGATATACATTCACACACAGATACATAAACTCACAAGATCAAGACTTTATTTCTCAATTCTGAGGGTGTGGGGAAATTGTTTTCCTTTGTATATTTTTTATAGTGTCCAATATTCTGTATTGTAATATGTGATGTCTGTAGTCGGGAAGGGAGGTTATAGGGCTATATAATAAAATAAAATATTATTTTAAAACAACAACAGTAACAAAAATCCAGCCCATTTTGGTTTCAGGTTCAAGTTAATACCAGGTCAAGCCAAAGTTTTTCCACTGATACTGGGAAGGGATCTTTTTCATGGTTGACAGCCTAGAGATACTACACGTCTTAGCTGGAAACTAGTCCCCCAGATAGTCAATATCTGTTATGTTTTAATATCAGATATTTTCCATTGCAGTGGCAAAAGTCTTGGGTGGCAGGCAGAGAACGGTACAGGGGATAGTCATAGACATCATGGGGGGCAGGGCAGTAGGGCAGGCAGGCAGAGAAGCAGGGAGGTATGTGGGTGAGCAGCAATAGCGAAGTCCCAGAGGAAGCAGTGGTTATCCCTGACAGGAGGCTGGAATCTGGTGATTCAGGGGCAGGTTCTCATTCATGGAGCGGCTACCTTGTGCTAAGTACTTGACATAAGTTAATTCATTTAATCCTCATGACAACCTGACAAAGTTGACACTATTCTTATCCCCATTGCACAGATTCATACCTAAGCAATTTGGCTCCAAAAGCACACTCAGTCACAGGGCCAGTTTAGAAGGCAAAAGGAGCCAGGAAGTGCACAAGTACTAAAAAGAGAGGTATGGTCAGAACTGCACTGGAAGCAGCAGGCTCCTGGACTGACTTTCGAGTGTGGAGCTGAAGCTGCCGTGACCCCCTGTGCCCAGGCTCAGGAGGGACAGTGGGAGGGGGCCCCGCTGTGATAAGGTGAGCTGCAGGAGCTGGAGGTGGAGATCATGCCCAGCACTCACTAGGCAGGTAGTAGGCCTTTGAGTCTGAGCCGCCTCAGCCTCCCTGAGTTCGGGCTCCAGCACAGCAGCTTCGTGAACTAGGTCCTTGAGAACTACTTGTTGAATGAATAAAATCTTCAGAAGGATACACAAGAGGCAGGGCTTTGCCCAAGAGGCTTGGCAGGCCAGCGTGGTTGATCACTACCTTGACAGGGGGCTACAATCTCTAGTGTGGACACCACTATGCCCAACTTACCATGGTTGGGCTGCTTTGCCAAGGGAGGTTTCGTCTCTTTACAGACAAAGATGGGACTGGGGCAATATACCTGGCATCAGCCACACACAGTCCACACCCCAGGGGAGGCTCCTCCTAGAAGGCCGCCCAAGACAGGCTGAATCCTAGTGATTGTAGCTCATCTCCCTAAATGCTCCTGTCCTCACTGAGAAGCCCCTCCTGAGCTCCACATCTTCAGGTGCCCATGGGCCATCTCCATCTCCTGGAGGAAGACACTGGGCCCCTGGAACCAATATGTTCAAACTGACATGAACTTCTGTCCCTCCACCCCAGTTCCTCTGTACCCAGTGCCTTATCTGGAGAAAGGCACATCTTGCCCCACATGTGCTTAATTCAGAAACCTAGGAGTCATCCTTGATACCTCACACACGCTCCCCAAATCGTATTTGTTATTCTGCTGGAATCTCTCTCCAGCACCTTCTTCTCCATTCATTCTGACTGCTGCTGCCCTGGGCCTGGCCCAGACTCTGTCACAGTCTCACTGTTTCTCTATCTTCAGATCCCAGCTCTTCCTTTCCTTTACCTTCCACACCACCAGGGTGAGTTCCATAGGACTACACCTGGTCCTGTTTGTTGCTCTTCTGAAAACCCATGGAAAGAAGACTGCACTCTAGAAATAAACTTTATGTGACAAAGACTCATCTAATTTTTTTAGTCATTAATCTGCAGAGCTGAGCCCAATGGTAAGCACGTAATAAGTGCTTGATACATATTTGGCAAGTGAATGAATGAATGAATTCCCAGAACTTGCTCTGTACTCTCCCAAATCTACCTTGTTTCATGTTCACTTTTCCCCGACTTTATTTGTATCATAGATTTATCATATCCTGACAATGAACTACAGATTTTTTTGTTCCCTGCTGCATGCCAGGATTAGGGATCATGTCCGGTATTTGTTGGATGAATGAAAGGATCATCTAAATAATACATTCCAAACTCTGCACTCAGGCTTTCAAACTCCTTCAGGATGTCACTAGACCCATCTCTGCAGCCTCATCTCCTATGGGGCCATTTTGTGTTGAAGCTTAGTGGGGGTGTGGCCAGGGCTGGTCTTGGCAGTTTTGTGGCCACCATGACACCTGCAGACCAACCAGATACATATTCTGTCTGCCACATGCATGTGTCCAGTCTAAGCACTAGTGTCCCTCCCTCTGGAGAAGGTGGTCACTGATGAGTGGTACTAAGGAGCAATTGGAGGGGGCCCAGCTATGAAGAAAGAGGGGCCCAGGGACCCAGCTACTGGCAGGATGTCTAGAGATGAGGCTGCTCCAATACTAGCTGCCTCCTGTGGCCACAGTCTCACATAGACCGAGCCTACACTTGCCACTCTGGGCTCAAGCTGAGATGGATGCAAGCTCAGCTGGAGGGCCCAAATGGGGTGCCAGGCCTGAAGCAGCCCTGGAAGCCTATCTCTGCCCCAGGCCTGTTGCCTGGCTCCAGAATCTTCCCTCAGCCAGAAGCTCCAAGGGCTTCACCCCGCATGCATTTCCCCAAATGGCAGAGTGGATGGCTCCCAAGCCTGAGAGGCCTGAAGTGCGTGCTCCCCTCTAAGGATTTCCAGAAGAAGTCAGGGTGCAGTTCAAACAGTCAAAAGCAAAGGCTGAAATCCCAGCATGGTTCCTGAGAGAAGGCCACATAACCCATGCCCCTACCTCCACTGCTACTCATATGCAGAGAGCCACAGGCTCCAAGTGAACACTGCCCGTGTTCTGAGGCTGGGGGGCCCAGAAATGCTCAGAGTCAGGCAGGCAGTGAAAGCCCATGGGTTCCCAACTTCCTCCCACTGAAGCTTGCCTGTCTGGCAGGCCCTAAGTCCCTCTGCTCCAAATCTTCTCCAGCAACCTTCCCTGCCACTCTCCTAGGAAAGGACAAAGTCCCAGCTGCTTCAGGACAAACTTTGTGTGGCACTCAGTGCTTCCACCCTCCTAGAGCCCCAAATAATTTATTTGACTGCTTTAACAAGGGACAAAGTTTCCCAACACAGCCACTTTCCTCAGCTCCCTCGGCAGACCATGCACATGAAGACGCATGTCAAGCCAGGTTCTAGGGCCTACACACTTTTCACGGACTCCAGCTCTGTACCCCCATGGAGGCAACTGGCCTGTGGTCACAGAAAGGTATCAGCCCAAGGTCAGCCCCTTTCCTCACCAATCAGATGGCTTCAGAGGCAGGGGATCTCCTGACCAGTCAGCATCTGTTGGTCCTTCTGCACAATCTCCAGTCAGAGACAAACCACTGGGGGCTCATCAGCATCTGGAGCTAAGAGAGATCTCCTGCCATTCCTGCCCCTCAGGCCAGCGGGGCCCTTGAGCCCCTGACAAATTAGCTGCAGCCTCCAGGTCAGAAAGCTGCCCCACCCTGCCTGAGGCCAACAGGGGAAGGTGGCAGAGGCCGAGAAGAGCTCATGCCCATAGCTAAGGCAAACTCAAGATGCTGCCCCAGGGTGTCACCTGCCCACTGGAGAAGCTGGCCTGTGTGTGGGCCCTGTACACCCCAGGCTGTTGGCAGGCGAGGGCTGGATGCTGGGCTGCCTGACTGTGGAAGCTGCTTGCCTGCCCAGATCCAGGAACCAGCCCCTCCCAAGCTCCCTGAGGAGCCCTCCCTTGTACGGAGCATGCTCAGAGCTTTGTGTCTGGGGATTCAACCCCATCAGCTCACAGCTCTGGTGTACTTGCCTCTAGGTCTTGGCACGATCTCAGCCAGTCCACCTGACCTGAGGTCAAGCCAGGGAGAAATCTGAGAGAAGAGGTACCTGGGGTAGGCCTGGCCTGAGGGGGAAAATCCATACCTCCTCTGCCAGGTCCCCTGGACTTGGCCTCCAAGAAGGGTTGGGGTTAGGGAAGGGAAACACGGCAAGACCCTTGGGGCAGTGAGCTTTGGGCTCCTTTCCAAGAAACCAGGATTTCAGGCTGCTCCTGGGTACAGCAGAGTCCCCTCCATGCACCCTCATGTACCCCTCCTCACACGCCCACCTTCCTCTTCCCACCTTCCACCAGCTGCCAGGAAGCCAGCCAGACAAAAGAACTGGAATATTGAGTTTCAGCTTTTGCCCAGGACTGGCGGAGGACCAGGGGCCCACTTGGCAGGGCAGGAAACTACATAAATGGAGGATTAAAGCTTTGCCCACCTGCGCAGCCAGCTGGGAAGACAAGCCACTCCCTCAGGGGGCTGTTAGGAGTGGCTTAAATGACATCCTGCGTGCAAAGCCTGGGGTACATACAGGTGTGCATAATCTTCATGGAACAGCATAGAGAGTTTGCAAGGATACGCACTAACCAAACCATGGGAAATACTTTGGTGGAGGGACTTGGCACTTGGGGTGCAAGGGACTGTGTTAGCTAGGCCTGGAATGTTTGCCTTTTGGGGGAGAATGTGTTCATGAACAACTTGTGTAATTAAACATTTTTAAGATACAATGTGTATGGCACAGAGTAGATGTGCTGTAGGAAGCAATGAATAGAACTGACTTCCTTTGGTAGGGAAAGGTTTTCAACAGAAGGCACGCCCTAAAGGCCAGGAAGGGAAGACCAGGGCTAGAATCAATCTCTGGGGACCCAAATCAGAGGCCATCCTGCCAGTCCTTTACTTGTTCCAGGAGTGCAGAAGACAATGCAGGCTACCTTGTGCCCTCAAGAAGCTACTGATCCAGTGGAGGACTGATGTGTACCCCTCTAATACTAAGCCTGGTCAGCCCCTGGGAAGCTTCACAGACTAGAGATAAACAGCATGCCAGGAGAATCCCCTCCCCTACCCCCAAGTAAGAATGAGTTCCTTCCCAAATTCATTCACCCACAGCATCCTGCTTCACCATGGGGAAGTTCATGGCTTGCTGAAGGAAGGGGTGGGCTCAGGATGGAGGGGTTGGGCAAGGCAAGGACAGGTTGGCAGAGAAATGCAATCAGATGAGCAAATGCTCCAGGTGGGTCGGAGCCAGAGGGCCAGGCAGGAGGTGCCAACTTGCCTCCTGGCGCTCTGCCCCCTGAGCCTCTGTGGGTCTCCCAGGGGCTCAGGAATCACAGATGTGCCAGCCCCCACAATATGGTCCCCATGCCCCTTAAGGAACATTGCAGAGGGGCCCAGCCTGGGCAGCTCTGACTCCAGTTCCTCATAGGAGCTTCCTGAGGTCTTCTAGGTGGGGCAGGGAGTTCTAGAGATAGAGCAAGAATGCCCATCTAGGAACTGGCCCCCAGCCCTGCTGGGAACCAGCCAAGTGGTCACACAGAAAGGCAGGGTGGAGGCCCAGTCAAGGGCTCCTTATGAGCTCATCTGACTCAGGAGACGTTCCTCCAGGGCACTGCCATGCTGTTTGTTTGCAACTCAGCTAAATTGCTCCCAAGGGTGAACCTTTGTTTCACAACATATTTTCAGCCAGACTTTTTCTGCAACTATGTCCATGTCTGTGCAGGCTGACAAACACTTAGGTCCCAAAGGGCAGACCCAGCCCTTCCCGGTTGCAGCCTCCTCTTCCTCTGAGCTTCCTGTGAGGCCTGACTGGGGCAGGAGAAAGGGGCAGCCCAGGGTAGACAGTGTGAAGGCTGGACTCATGGCAGTGGGAGCCCTGGGCTGACAGCAAGAAGCTGCACGTGCTGCCCCTGCTCCATCTCCCTGGTTCCCTTAATATTCCTCTATATCTTGGGTCCTGGTCTGTCCTGAGGCTGCAGGAAGAGGAGGGGCAGCCTGCAAGGAGGTCCCCCCATCTTCCATCTAACCCATGGGTGACTCCTGGGGCCCCAGGGCCCATTTGCAGAGGACAGGGAACACCCCTGGTACTCCCTGGCCCTCTTGGCTCTCCTGGCCAGAAGTACTCATATCTGGGTGCTGCTGTTTCCCCATTCTGCAGAGGGGCTTCCTGTAGCACTTGATTACCTCTGTGCTCTGGGACCAGAGAGAGAATCTCCCAACTGTTTCTTTCCTAGGTGTCCTTTTCTCTGCTTTGAGCAGGGCCCAGGCTCCAGGGGCCACGTACCTGGTGTCCCACAGAGCTGACAGGAGGCCCTGCATCCTCATCTTAGAAGTATTGCAAGCCCTAGAGTGTCAGGTGTGGAAGAACCCCCTCATTGTATAGGAGCCCATGAGGACCAGAGAGAAAGATGGGGAGCAGGGGCAGAGCAGGCTGTGGGACTCAATCTTCTCTCTCTCCCTCTACTCTAACTTCCCTCCCTCTGCTGCTCTGTGTCTCTGACTTTATCTCTCTCTCTGCCTCTCCCTTCCTCCATCCTTTCTTCTCTCCTTGCCCCTCCTCCTCTCCCTGTCTCTTCACTGTCTCTCTGTCTCACATACACAGGCACACACATTCATTTCATACCTAGTGACTAACACATTCCCCAATCTTTATAGATGGAGAATCCTTGACAGATTTGGGGGATTAGGGAAGGTGCACTTAGCAACTAAAACCAATCGAAAGTTCTGGGTCAGAGACATGTGTGTTGATCCCTTGGTCCCAGGGAAAGGGGTTGCAGCTCTTCCGTAGGCCTCCTGCAGCCAGGCACATCTGCACTGTGGTCAGGCCCCCATATGGCAGGCAACATTCTCCACCTCTCAGGCTCAGCCCCACTGGACGACCCGGCTATTCACCCTGTCTGAGGTGTGCTTCATGGGCTGTGGACCCAGAGTGTGTGGTGGGTAGGGTGCAGGGTATGTGTAGCTCCTGTTCAGCCTGCAGAGCTGAGGCAGGACCTCATCTCTAGTGAGTCTGTCTGCAGGAGGCAGGCCAAACCCTAGTGTAGGACTCAGGAAAACTCAAACCACAGAACTCACACCCAGGCCCTGTCTCGCTGGATGACCCAGGTACATGTTTCCTCCCTCTGGAATTCAATTTCCTCTTGTGCAAATGAGAATGTTTCTGGTCCCTTTCAGGAGATTTCCTCTGATTGCATCCCTGCAACACAGTCCAGACATGCTCCCAGAACCACACACCCACAAGCACCCATTTGCATCAGCCCAACAGGAAGAACTTTGCAAAGCTGGAGCTGGGGACAGTGAGGCGGGGAAGGTGAAAGGGAGGAGGAAACCAGGGCACCTGGGGCAATGGCAGAGGCTCAGTCCCAGCCACAAGGTCTTTGTGAAGAGGCGCTGTTGTTCCTCAGTGCACCCCAACCCCACTGTTGCCCCAAATGAGTGCTGGACACAGGAACCGCAGCCACAGAGTTTTGCTGCTATGGCGGAACTTTTATTGAGCATGATGTTTGCGCAGAGCGTTGTGCACGAGGTGGAAGCAAACGAGGGAGGAAAACAAAGCCACACCCCTGCCCACAGAGGATGGAACAGAAGGGCCGCTGAGGTCAGGAAGGCAAAGTTGCCACTAGGTGTTACTGTGGCGTCCAAATGCCGCCATGCTCTTCACCCTTCAAAGGATGGCATCTCAGCCCATGCAGTCCTCCTCCACCTTCGCAGCAGCCAGGACCTCCCAATGCAGTGACCTGACCTCCCCAGGTAGGAGGCCTAACCAGAATTGAAAATGACCCTGACGCTGCCTGAGGGCTGCTGGGAGATAAAAGGGGGATGGGCAATGGCGGCCCAGGGAAAGAGGAAAGAAAGAAGGGGAAGCAGGGAGGGCTCCAATACGGAGGCCGCGCGGGGGCGATCACTGGTTCATCCACAGCCACAGGTTGGCTATGCTGGCTGACACCAGCATGGCGATGATCAGGGTCTCCCTCTGGCGCCAGGTGGCGCCCTGCTCCTCCAGGGCGCGCAGACGCCGGTTGACTGCATATAGCTGCAGAGGAGCCAAAGGCAGGACTGCTGAGCCAGGCTCTTCTCCAGAAGCCCACAGCTCAGCCATCGGAAAAGCATAAAGTTAAAGCAAGAAGGGGCTTGATTGCCCTTTGGCGGTGGAGCGGGGAGTGCCCCTAGTGAGAAGCAGGGGGCTGGGCCAGGTCCGCTGGACCAAAGACTTGGCTGCTGCGTCTGCAGGCCCTACTTCTGCCTTCTCCCTTGATGCTCACTTCCATTCTCTGGAAGAGGCCAGCCCATTCCAGCTGCTCCGGGGAGCCAAGGGAGGAAGGGTCTCCTCCTGAGAAGGTCTGGGTTTGATTTGAACAAAGGCGACCCCTCTCTCAGACTGTTGGGTATCACTCTCTCTCTGGACATAGAACACTTATCCTTGTATGTTCCCTCTTCCTTTACCTTTTATCGGCCCCTATTCCCTGCCAGCATCTCAGGGACAGCAGTAGGTTTGAGATTGGACATCTACCTGGGTCAGAGCCATGGGGATGAGGAGGAAAAGGAAGGGAATCTGCCCTACCTCCAGCGCTAAAGGGAAAGATGACTGTAAGGGGCTACAAGACCCCAGCTGTTGAGCCCTGACTACTCCAAGGCATTGTGATTCTGCTTGCACCCACCAATTGGGTCCCTCCTCACCTGTCTTCTCATGACTTCCATCTCCAGTACATTGAGCTCTTCCAGGCTAGTCTGTGCCACTGCATCTGTACCTGGGTTGCTGGGAGAGAAAAAAGACAGAGGGTCAAAGCTGCTGGTGGCCCCGGCAGGACCTGGCAGTGAGCACAAGAAGGCAATGAGGTCAAGCAGGTAAGGTCAGGAACTTCTTGGACAGTGACTATGAGCCTCCAGTCCTCTCCCATGGTAAAGAGGGCCTAGGGCCTTGAGGACTGGGAGTCAGCCTGAGCTAGCCTGAGCCAGCCTGGCCCAGCCTGGCCCAGCCCAACTCGGCTAGCCCACAGAGCATTGGGATGCCCCAAATGGGCAGGGAGCCAGGGTGCTCATGGTCTCTGACAGGGAGGCATTCCAGGCCCTCATGACTCCGTCCTGGCCAAGCTGCTCACCAGCCCCTCTGCCCCACTCTGGGCCCTGTCTGAGCAGCCAGGGCCCACAGACCCTCAGCTCTTACCGATCATAATGGAAACGCATGCCTTGGAAATTGCCAGGGTACTCCTGGAGATGGGCATCCCCATGGCCTGATTCTCTCAGCATTCTGGGCATTGGCAGCTGGGACCCCTGAAGAAAGGAATGATCAGTAAAGTAGCCTGCCCAGCCCCACGTGAGTGGCTTCCCCAGTTTGCCCAGAACCAATGGTGCACCCCATGGGGAGTCACATGGTGCCTGGTCTCTGGAATCAAGGGCTGGCAGCTTCAGGCCTCTAGGGAAGCTTGGGAACTCCACACAGGCTGCTGGCCACCACCCCACCCGCACCATGCTCCTCGGTAGCTCTTGGTCATCCAGGCAGGCTGTGGCAAAAGAAGAGCAGTGACAGGGGTCTCTGTCCTCTGCAAGAACTTTCACATGCAGGTATTAGCTGAGAGGCTGAGCAACCTACTGGAGGAGAATGTAAAACCTTGATTGGCAGCCCAGGCCATTGAGGCCTGGCGAGGTGCCTTTACTTCCCAAGAATGCATGGTAAATGTCAGGGCTAAGGCTAGAACCCTGGCTACTGGGAAACCACCAACTCCTCTGGGTAAGCCCAGCCAGCCATCCCTGTGGCTTTCATTTTCATCCATCTGCCAACGACTCCCTAGTGTGTATATCTCTGCCCCAGAGCCCTTGAGCCAGGGCTATCTGATGCCTTTGAAGAGTCAGTGGGGGATAGAGGAACAGAGTGTGTTTTGGCTTTTGGTGCCAGACCTGCCTGGGCTCAAATCATAGTTACAGGTTTCCAGTTCAAGATGAAATATTTCACAAGCTGCTTATTTAACACACACCACATGCCAGGGACCATGCCATCCTCTAAGCCCTTACCAATACTAAGTGATTGATTCCTCATCACAACCCTGTGAAATGGTATCATTAACATCCCATTTTGAAAGTAGGGGAAACTGAAACACAGAGAGGTTAATTAACTTGTCCAAGTCACACAGCTAGTAAGTAGCAGAGCAGTAATTTGAACCCAGGACATTTCAGTCCAGAGGTTATATTCTTAACCATTACACTATGATGTCTCTCATATTTAACACTCGTTCCTGTTAAGGCTCTGCTAAGTGCCACTGAAGATAATAAAACAGTTTAAACCCATAAGAAGGAAGACAACACGAGAGGCATCAGCTAATGAAAGGATTCAATAGAATTCTGGAATCCAGGAAGTGTCCATGGGGGAACTAGGCCTCAGTGTGGATGGGAAGCAGATGGGACTCAGCTGACAAGGGAGGCCCCCACCAGCAGCATCCAGAGAGGACTTAGACCTGCAAGGACAATGGCGGCATATCACAAGAAAGGAGAGGAGGGAGGAAAACAGGGCCTTTAACTAATGATCTGTGTATGAAGCAGTCATCCGCACTTCTCACTCTTGGCTGGCAGCCAGGCACTTACCCCCAAGCCAAAACCTGAATCAAATGAATAAGAAAGCTAGGGTGAAAGTGACACAAAATAAAACCCTCTTCATTCTGGCAGGGTTCAGGGTGCCCCACGTGACAGCCAGTTCCTTACCCGCTTACCCTGCTGAAGTAGAGCCTTCCATTTCAAAGGCCTGACCGAGGTGTGCAGAGTCCTGGGTTAGCTCTTCTATTTGCCTCATTCTTACAAAAAAATAGACAACCGAGGCTCACTTGTCACCTGAGAAAGATCTGCAACCCTCTTCTGTTCTGAAGTAACAACATCAAACTGAAGGTGGATCAATTTCTGTGTAAAGGATTTTCATAGGAACTTTGCCACTGCACTCGGTTTGTTGCAATAATGCAAAACTAATCTCTCTCAAGAGGAGCACACAGATAGTGGTGCAACATTTTTATGAACAGTAGTTCATGATCACAATATTTTATTTTCTTAAGATACTTCAAAAATTGCATTAAAAAGATAATGGGAATTAGAGGGACCCCATGACTAGAATTTGATCAACGGTGTCTCTTAGAAAAATTTTCAGACCATTGCTTGATTTTCCTATAAATTGGAATCAGAAGGACAAAAAAAAATTTGAGAGATTTGAAGGCAAAAAATAAGGATGAATGGCTGATGGCTGGATTTTGTTTGTTTCAGATAACATAGTTTGTTGTTAACACACCAAGTCCCAACTTCTCTCTGTTAATCATTTCAAAAAATGTCATTTTTATTTCCATGTAGTTTTAAAGGCACACTACTTTTTTTCCAAGTCAGCAGGATAGCATTATTAACTTTTCTCACCTTTGCATATTATGGTTCTCCTAGAGACAGTTCCATTAACTGTTTTATTCAAAAATAAAGGAATGAATGAATGAATGAATGGAACTAATAAATTAGATTTCCTCTTTCTAAATTTAATTTATAAATTCAATATAATGTCTATATTTTCAAACAGTCTACCTCTAGCCCTCATAGTCAACTTTAATTAAACCAGAGAAACGCATGCCTTGGAAATTGCCAGGGTACTCCTGGAGATGGGCATCCCCATGGCCTGATTCTCTCAGCATTCTGGGCATTGGCAGCTGGGACCCCTGAAGAAAGGAATGATCAGTAAAGTAGCCTGCCCAGCCTGTCCTCTAGTCTCAGGGACGTTGGTGGCTTGCAGGAGCCTGACTTCCTGGAGCAACTTGATTTGGCTTCTGTCTTTGGACACAAAAAGCCAACTCAATATTTGACTTATTTTTATTCCCAGGAAATCTCTAACTTGCAAGCTTTTTTTCTCATTCTTCACTGGGGCTACCCAATAAATCATTTCAGCAATCAAGTCTCCCTCCCTCTCCAACCTTATTGCCCCCCAATAACTTTCAAACTTTACTGTGGTAACAGTAAAACCACCATTTTCTAACGCTTTCCCTCATCCACCTGAATGTGGTGAAAAACATTGGCTACGCAATGATGGGATTCATGATTCCCTAAAATGGTCAGGTCTACCTCCTCTGCAAAATGGCTCAGTATCCTTTGCAACAATGTGGCCAGCATTTTTCTAGAAGATTCAACACCCACAATGAATGTAGCTTAAAGAATTGGCTACAGAACTGTGGGACTCACATGATTTCCTGGAGCAGTCAGACCTCCCTCCCTCTCCAATCTTGTTGCCTTTTCCCAGCAGCCTTTGCAACAGCATAACAACAATTTTTGTAAAACTTTCCCTTACTCACAGTGAATTTAGCTAGCTAAAATGATTGGCTACAGAACTGTGGGACTCACTTAATTCTCTAGAATAGTCAGGCTTCTCTCCCCATCCAAAATGACTGTGTTTTCCCAATATCATTTGCAACAGTATAGCCACTATTTATTCTAAAACATTCCTTCACCCATATCGAATGTAGCTTAAAAGGACTGGCTACAAAATGGTCAGATTCACTTTCCTGGATTTCTTTTTTCTTTCTTTCTCTTTCTTTCTCTTTCTTTCTTTCTTTCTTTCTTTCTTTCTTTCTTTCTTTCTTTCTTTCTTTCTTTCTTTCTTTCTTTCTTTCTTTCTTTCTTTCTTTCTTTCCTTTCTTTTCCTTTTCCTTCCTTCCTTCCTTCTTTTCTCTCTCTCTCTCTCTCTCTCTCTCTCTCTCTCTCTCTCTCTCCCCCTCCCTCCCTCTCTCTGTCTTTCTCTCTCTCTCTCTCTCTCTCTTCCTTTCTTTCTCTTGCTCTGTTGCCCAGACTGGAGTACAGTTGCATGATCTCAGCTCACTGCAACCTCTGCTTGCTAGGTTCAAGCGATTCTCATGCCTCAGCCTCCTGAGTAGCTGTGATTACAGGCATGTGCCACCATGCCCAGCTAATTTTTGTATTTTTAGTAGAGACAAGGTTTCACCATGCTGGCCAGACTGTTCTCCAACTCCTGGCCTCAAGTGATCCGCCCACCTCTTCCTGCCAGAGTGCTCAGATTACAGTCATGAGCCACCATGCCAGACGACTTGACTGGATTTCTTAACAGCCAGAAAGCGTAGGAGCCTCACCTGAGTTATTGTGTGTATACACACACACGCACCACACACACAATTTTAAATACAGGAAGCGTTATTTCACACAATGGATTTACAGAGTGAAATATTTATGTACTCCCCATGCAATATTTGTTTCAGGCATTCTGAACTCCCAAGGTTGCATCCCAAGCATAGGAAAGGATGACCCTGACCTTTCTGTCCTCATTTGCCAGCTTGGAACACAGGAGCTTCCTCCTCCTCACAAGTCAATGTCTAACCCTGCCTGACCTGGTCAGGCTACAGTCCCTACAACCAGTACTCCCAACCCCAACCTGGCCAACATGTGCTGAGGACCCCATGCAGTACCATTTTCTTGGATCGGGTGGCAGTCATATTCCAAACTCGTTTCGCTGAAGCAGAGCCAGCAGCTTTTTGTTCCAACTTCTGCCTCTTCTGGGAGGCACCCAGGGACCGAGATCCATGCTCCATCATTTCTAGAGAGAAGAACAGAGACCCCAGGAGCACCCATAGAAGTTGTACCAGGGCTTCTTGGGCACAAAACACACCAAAAAGAAGACAGAGTCCCCAGCTTTCTTGGGAATCACTCAGCACCCATTAACCACTGTCCACCAGCTGATCCCAGGTCTCAGTTTGTTCATCTGTTCAAAAGTTAAACAAGAATTTCCTGAGGGCTCAGCTCGAGACTAGGTTACTCTCCAGTAATCTAGAGAGCAATGACCAAGAACAAGATTCCAGCTATCAAGGAACTGACCATCTGTTTTGTGTATAAGAGTGAATGACAGGTGTAAAACAGAAGGTCTATCCTTGCAAATGCAGACAGAGAGATGCAGGCTCCATAAATGATCAAAACAGGGTAACATAGTGGAAGGAAAGGGCTCCTTCTAGAAAAGTAGGAGACAATAATTGAGGCAGGGACCTGAAAAAAATAAAGGACCCAGCCCTGGGAAATTGAGGGAAAGAGCATTCCAGACAGAGGAAACAGCAAATGCAAGGTCTTTGGGGAAGAAGCAGGCTTGGAGCATTGTAAGAACAAACATAAATGCAATGTGATCTGGATCCCTTTGTGTGCTATAGAAATGGTATTTTCTGTCTATATCATAGTATGAAATGTTTGAGGAGGCTGATACAATCTTATAGATCATGGAGTCTGGATTTTCCTCCAAATGGCAGGAAAATGAATTCGAGGGTTGGGAGAGAGAATTGATCTCTGGTCTCATAATTTGAGCCCTCTGAGTATTTTGCAACAGACACTGTGGTGGCTTGGACAAGGGGAAGACAGAGGGACCACACTTGTTGTTCCCATCCTCCTCCCTCCCAGGGCAAAATGCTCACATCATCTATCCCTTTTCTCCTAGATCCCTTACCATCAACCCACAAATCCTCAAAGCCCGCCCAACACACAGATGTGCAAACACTTCCATGCACACATGCACCTTTCCCAACACACACATGCACAGGTACAGACATGTATCTACACAGTTGGCTGTAGCCTAGGGGTATTTTAGGGGATCCTCACCCGCTATCACCAGGTGCTCTTGGTTTTGCCCTTGGCGTCCATGATTCAGTTCTTCTGTCAGGGACATTTCCATCTCTGCCTTGGTGTTGGGAGGGCCTCCTGCCATCACAACCAGCTGTTCACTTGTAAGCTATGGCTAAGGATGTACAGGGTGCCAGGAACAGAGGAGTCACACTCAGAAAATCACCTCTTCCTGGAACAGGAGCTCAAGGAAGATATAGTCAGACCTGGGGGTGGAGCAAGACTCCCTCTCTAGGCTGAGGCCTTGGACTCAGCACTTTCTGTTTCTATTGTATCTTGTTGGCTAGGTCCGTGGCCTTCTCCTTGCTACTCTGTAAGCAACTTAGGAGAAGAGATACAATTCCATGCCTTTGACTGTGAGAACTGCTCTGGCTCATGAATCTCCATATTTAGCCCATGGGGGGAAGGGTGGGGTCTACCCTCCATCATTTCTATGAAGAAACAGGGATTGGCACAGGGTCCAAGAGCCAGGCAGTGGCTACAGCAGAGTTAGGTCCTAGCAATCCAGGCCATACCACACCTTCAGAAGGGATTCTCTGGAGAGCATATCCTACCTCCCCCATCCAGAGTCCCCAGACATGGGAGGTAGCCTTTTTCTGAAGTAGGTCAGACTAGGCAGGAGCCATGAGAACAAAGGGAGAGAAGGGTAAGAGAGGTGGGACCTGACTGCAGCCACTAGAACTCCCAGGGGCCTCAGGCCTTGCACCTTCTAAGTCCCATTTCTCCCTCAGTTTCCCTACTGATTAGACCACTGTGATGGTCAGGTTTATGTGTCACCTGGCCAGGTTCTAGTCCCCAGTGACTCCTTCAAACACTAGTCTAGGTGTTGCTGTGGAGGCATTTTGTAGCTGTGGTTGGCATCTACAACCAGTGGACTTGAAGTAAAGTAGAGACACATCCTCGATGATGTGGGTTGGTCTCACACAATCAACTGAGAGGCCTGAAGAGCAAAGACTGAGGTTTCCCAAAGTAGAGGTAATTCTACCCCAGGACTGCAGTGTCAACTCTTCTTTGAGTTGCCAGCCTGCCAGGCTGCCCTGCACATTTCAGACTTGTTAGCCCCACAATCGCATAAGTCAATTTATTAAAATAAATTTATATATACTTGTGCATATGCAGATACATACATACATACATATATACATCCTATCAGTTCTGTTTCTCTGGAAAACACTGATTGCTACAACGACCTATGGTGAACCCTTCATTCTAGGAAACAACCCCAGAGCCCCTGGGGGAATAGGAGGCTATTTGTGAAAGGAATCAGGGCAGGTTTATAAAAGGTTCCTTTTAGAAATAGCCTCTTCTTCCCCCAGAGCCCTTGGGTCAGGTGGGATAAAGAGGAGGAAGGAAGGAGGAAAAGAGGAAGGGAGGAAGGAAGAAGGAAGGAAGGAAGGAAGGAAGGAAGGAAGGAAGGAAGGAAGGAAGGAAGGAAGGAAGGAAGGAAGGAAGGAAGGAAGGAAGGAAGGAAGGAGAGGGAGTGCAAAGGAAGGGGTCAGAACTAGCTGAGATAGGGCAGCATGGTCTGAGGCTGCCTGTCCCCTGCCCCCACCTCACCTGTCCAGCGCTGGGGCCGAGCTCTTGGGAAGCAGAGCTGATATAGGCCCTGCCTGCATTCCTGGGGGCCCCAAAGAAGCCCTTCCCAGATCTAGTGGAGCAGCTGCGATGAAATTTGAGCTTTCTGGAGGGCCACCTTGGGAGCAGAGAAACTACTGAGTGTGCTCAGCTTAGTGGGATTCAGGAGCCTGGGAAGCCCAGCCAAGGTTGCCAGATTGAGCAAATGAAAATACAGATACGAAGTACATTTAAATTTCAGATAAACAACACATCTGTACTTATACTACATTTGTAGTGTAAGTATTCTCTCTTGTACACTAACCTTTGGGACATATTTACACTAAAAAAAGGATTCATGGGTTGATCTAACATTGAAATTTAGCTGCATATCCTGTATTCTATCTGACAATCTTATCTCACTATGACCTCAAGATTTTACCTCGAGCAAGTTTCTCCCTTCTTTTGGTGTCAGTCTCCACCATAGACAAGCCTCCCTACAGGGTGGCTGGATTGTGAGGAGCACTCAGAAGTCAGCAAAGCTACAGTAGTGTAGGCACTGGCTTGCCACAGGGCCTCAGGCTATGGAGGCCAGATTTCTGTCTAGTTATCAACTGACCCTGGTGGGGCTTCTTGGGCACAGGAGCACAGGGTCCAGGTGCATGTGGAGGCACTGCCCCCTGGTGGCATAAGAATCCACCACCTAAAGCCAAGCAAAGAGGGTGGGAGAATTCCTTCCCAATCCCTGAACCCCCAAGGCCACTCAGAAACCCCAGCATCTCACCCCCTTAGCGTGCCTTCCCCGCTTGGATTGAGTGCCAAAGACAACTTGGAGGTGACAGAGAGTTTAATGTGCCTTTGAATTTGTCTCTTAGCATGTTAGCTAATTATAATTTCATAATTGTAATTTACACGGTAATCTCCTTTTGAAATGGCCCGAAATTCGTACTCCAACCATTCTGAAAAACCCCCTACCGCAAAGTCTGGGTGCTAACCTCAGGGGCCCGAAGGACTAGAGCACCTGCGATACAGAGGGAGATCTTTCAAGTCTTACACGGTGCCTGGGTCCAGGAAGATGGCACATGGCCAATTGCAGACAACAGACTGCAGAGCCCTAACACTCCAGTGGAAGGCCCTGCTCACCCAGAGGTTCGACAGATGCTTCTTCATAGGGGAAGGAAGGGTCCAGAACATACCTGGCTTGTATGTGTGTCTATCTGCTTTCAATGTGCAGTGTTTTACATAAATGAGATCTTACAAATCTGAGATGTGTGCCATTGTGCAACTTATTTTTTCAAGTGAACCAGGTGCCTTGGGGATCTCTCTGTGTCAGAACAAATCTACCTCGTTTCTTTTCAGCCCAGCATAGCATTTCCCTACACAGCTGCCTCCCGTTGCTCCTTTATTGACTTGCTCATGGATATTTTGGGTGTCTAGAGCTTTTTTACTTTTAGAAACAATGTAGCACTGAGCGTTCCTGAACATGTCTCTCTGCACACATATGTAAATGTGTTTGCACAGTGGGTGCCTAGAAGTGGAATTGTGGGGTTCTAGGGTATGTGTGTTGATTATTTTGACCTATATGGACCAATATTGTCAAAGGAGCCTCCGAAGAGGCTGTACAAAGTGAGGCCTCACCTAGGAGAAGAAAGTCTGTGTTTCTTCCCAGTCTGATCAACAGAAATATTATGCACCTATTTAAAAGGCATAATGGGTGAAAAATGATATCTATCTCATTGTTGCTTTAATTTATATTGCCTTAATTATGAATAATCTTGAGCAATTTTTCACATGTTTATTGATCTTCTGTATTTCTTTCCCATGAACTGTCTGCTGGAGGGTTTGGATCTTTATTAAAATAAGAGCTATTTTATTAACAGAAAAGAATAAGACAAAAACTCTCCCTCCTTTCAAGTTAAGTATCTCCAAAGGAAACGTATCATCTTTTTCCCTAAGGGGGATCGTGAGCCCAGAGCCTCCACTGGGGACCAAACAAATCCAGTTAATTGCATCCAAGCTTTTGCTGAAACCTAGAGGGCACCCAGCCACCCACGGAGAAGGTGTCCAACTCAGGCTGCTGCCTACCTACCTGCCCATCTGCCCTTGTGTCTGTCTGTCTTCTCTGCCTGCCCCCAGCCAGCCTGGTCACCTGCCTCCAACAGTGCCTTCCAACCATTAGCTTCTTCCAGATGTTCAGTCAGCTGATCACTCTGCTCCAGTTCCCAGCGGCTCGGGGTCGCAGCTCTGTCTGCCCCATGTTCCCACCTCCCTTGCAAGCTGCAGCAGGAGATGTCAGGAACCCAGCCCAAAGTCAGCACATCTGTGAGTGACTCAGAGTCCTGCCACTGGGATATCTTAGGCAAGTTGCTTCACCTGCTTGGAGCCTCAGTTTCCCATCTTCACATGGAAATTTTAGGGAGATTTGTGGGGGCTGCCTGGGCTTCAAGGCAAACTCTAGCTGTTCTTCATCTAGAGCAGCTCAGCTCTTACCACTTTCTTATATTGGGGCTTTATGGAAGAGGTCATTCAAGCCAAATGTCTTGAAGGAAAGTAAAAAAAGCCATTGGGTGTGATGACTTCTTATCTCCCAGTCCTGCTCAGAGCCCAGTCTCAGGCAGCTACAGCCCCACACCCAAGCAAATGGGTGCACCTGGATCTTCCAGGCAGCTGAGAGCTTCCTCTTGGCTTGTTAATGAACCTTATGGACCCATAAACAATTCTCCTTCCTGCTCCTGGAAGCAGCTGGTACTGAGGTCATCCCTGGAGCCCCAAAGCCCTCCCTACACCAGAGAGGAAGGGGAAAGGGGACTAGCAGAGTCTTGCATCTCTCCCGCCTCTCCTTAAAGAGGCAGGGATGACAGACAGAAGGACACAGGGTCAAACTGCAGGGACCATAGCTGGCCCAGGGAAGGAAGGCCACCTTGTGAGCAGAGAGAGGGAAATTAAAAGTATCAGGGCCACTTAGGGCAGCCCTTAGGACCCACTTCCATGGGGACAGGGCCACGTTGATTTCCAGCTTTCTGTCTTGAATCAAGATTGACTGTGTGCTAGACACTGGGGATGGAGATGAGGTCCCTGTCCTCACAAAGTTCATGCTCTAGTGAACAGAGAATCAAATGGATAGGAAGGAAGTCCATCTGTCTGTGGGGACAATAGCAGGCAGCTGTTTATGTGGTGGCCATGCCCTTAACCCTGCTGCACTCTGTCTGTCTGGGAGTGTGGTGGGTGCTCACTAGAGCTTGGCAAACCTAAGAAGGAGGGGCCCAAGGGAGATCTGTCCCAAGCAATGTCCCCAGCCTCTGCAGCCTCTGACTGTACACCTCCTGGGGCAGCTCGCTACCTCCCAAGTGGGCTCAGATCAGTAGAAACGTCTTCCCTACATGGGTGGAAACTCTGGTACAGTCTCAGGGGTGGGGGAGGAGCCGCTTCAGCAGAAGGAAGTTAAAGACGCAGACATAGAGTCAGTCTTGGCTTTCAAACCAACAGGTAGGACTGCAGTTGCTGAGATGCTAAGTGGTTCCCAAACAGCCCAGTCCTCCAGGCTTAGGGGTCCGGAGACCATCCTGCTGTGCCCTGAGTCCCTTCAGAACAGCACCTCAAGATTCCCCCCGAGAAGGGGAGGCTCCCTCAGCAGCTCAGGTGGAGCTGCAAAGAGCTCAGGGTAATTGTTGTTGGTTGACTGCCCTAGAAACAACTCGGGACCACCCTGCATGCGACAAAGAACAGCACCCAGAAATGGGGGAAATGCGCCTCCTAGTGCAGCCAGCTGCTGTCACTGCCTGCTCCTTCTTCCGCCTTCTCCTTTTCTCTTCACTGGCCCAAGAAATCCTGCCCCCAAAAGCTGCAGAAGTTTCAGAGACACAGAGGAGTTTGTTTCCTGCCTATCTGTCACACTGTGGCCCAGTGTCACCCTGCCCCCCAGCTGAGAGGCTAGGGCACTTTGCTCTTGTGTCCAGAGATCCCTTGGAGCTGGTGGGAAAGAGTCTCTTTCCTGATCCTCAGGAAGGGGGGTTAAGCAAGGTGACCTCACAAAATCCTTGGCCTCAGCTGTGTGGTGACTCCTCAGATCAAAATGCATCTGCTTTTAATTGTTTCTGTGCTGAATGGCTGAATTGTGATGTGTATGTAAAAATCAGGAGAATCAGAGGCCAAAGAAAGAAGTAGAAAATGTGGTACAAAACCTCAGACAATGACCTGCTCAAAACACAATGAGCAGCTGCCCCTCCAAGTTGGAGAAAGATGTTGGAGAGGAGGAAAGAAGGCCCAAGGTGGGAAGCACAGCCCTGAGAAGCTGCATGGGTTGTTTTGTTTTTTTTTTTTCAGACAGGAAGCTAATGACAGATGTTCCCATCTATGAAGTGGACACTATTCCCACTATGCCCCCATTTTACAGATGGAAAAGCTGGACAGTGGTGGGAAGAGAGGGCTGAGATATGACCCAATTCACTGATTCAGTAATAAACCAAGGTCATCACATTAACACTCCAGGGTCCTCGCAAACCAAGAGGAAGTCCCAAGGAGAAGGTGGCTCTAGAGAATTTCAGAAAACATCCTCTAGCCCCTATTCTACTCTGACCTGCCCTTCACTCTTAGAAGACAGAGATCAACAGAGACCTTGTCTGCTTTGTTTGCTGGCCCCTCAGCACTTAGCATGCTGCCCAGCATATTGGAAGATTACTAAATAGTGGTTGGATTGGAATGACTTGAATGTTAGAAAACAAAACGATCCCCCCTTAGCATCTTGTCTTATGCCATTAAACTCTCAACTCCTGGAAAATGTTGCCTTCATCATATGCACTGTCTCCACTTGTTGCCTCCCAGGCATCCCACTGCTCATTCTAGTCTGGCTTCTTCAGTCACTATGGAACTGAAACCACCCCTTGCCAAGGTCACCAATGACCCCCTGATGGCTCCATACAATGAATTCACTTTGGCTGTCATCTTTCTTGGCTTCTTGAAAGCATTTCACATCATTGTCTACTGTCTCCTTCTAGAAACACTCTAGACCTTTGGTTTTCAGGGCTCCATACTCCAGTGCTTTTCCTCCCACCTGTCTGGCCTCCCTTCTGGGCCATTGGGTCCCCACTCAAGACCACTTGTTGTCTTTCTGAGACCTCAAGCAATTCTGATCTCTTCTGCTGCAGCCTAGGCCTCCCTCCTCAACTACACTCAAATGCACTATACACCACATATGCAACACGTCAACTCAAACCTGTAGTCTTTTGCTCCCCTAAACCTTCTCCTCCTCAACTGTGACCCTTCCCAGGGAATGGCCCTACCATCTACTCTACTATCTGAGCCCCTAAACCTGAGAGTCATCTGGGATTACTTGCTACCCCTTCCCAATGCAATCAGTCACCATGCATGGTTCTACCTCCTGAATAGAGAATTCAGTGTTTCTTCCAATGTGATGCAAAGATCCCCTGCAGAAGAATCAACTGAGTGATCTGGCCACAATGCACATGCCTGGCCCAACCCTGGACTCAAGGTGTCAGACTCTGAGGGTGGGATCTGGAGATCTGCATTCTAAACAATCAGATGGTCTTGTGCCTATCAAAGTTTGAGTAAAAACCTTCTCAACAGTCTATTTCTCTCTGTCTCTTCTGTCATCAGCCTCATCCATCCTATTGCTGTCTCTTGCCTGGGCGATGGCAATAACCTGACCTCCCTGACTTCTCTTATTCTTCAGCTCCCGCAGCCTGTTTTCCACATGGCTGGCAAAGCATGCCTGGCCATGCCCTCTTGCTCCTTAAGACACCCCTTGGTGGCCTCCCCTTATCACTAGGGTAAAGACTACAGCTCTGAATGCTGCCTAAAGGGCCTAACATGGGCTCACCTCCATGTATCTTGCAAATCTCATCTTGCACAGGTCTTTATCCTCATGCTACCCTGTCTTCTGTTTCCTTAAAACCACGATGGACTTGCTAAACTCCAGGCCTCTTCACGTGCTGCCCCTCTGCCTGTCTGAATTGTCTTGCATGGTCTTTGCTTGGCTGATTCTTACCCATCCTTCACTTTGGTTGGCCATGGCTTCCTCAGGAAGACTTTCTCTGGAAGCCCCCAGCCTCAGCCCTCTGGACTTCCCCTAGCATAAAGTTCATCATGCACCATTGCTACAGCTGTTCTGATGTTTCCCCAACCTGCAGCTATGCCCAGAGCTCCAGGCAGCCAGGGCCTGCATGCCCCAGCTTGTGGAGCATCATGCTCTGCCAGCACCCACCCCTATATGTCCTATCAGCCCAAGGACCCAGCAGTGCCACCACCAATTGGCCCACCCTCTGGGCTCCTGTAATCCCATGCAATCAGCCTGATATGAAATGTTACCCAGTCTCTATTTTTATAGCTCAGAAATCCTAGTGAAACTGAACCCATCAAGCAGTTTGAGCTCTTCAGAGAAAATGCTGAAAGTTAATGTCATTGGATCTGGCGGTCTTGTGATTCCCCAAAACAATATATTTTGTCTATAAAAACAACCTGTGGGGCACAAACGTTTTGTCTCTTCTTCAGGCTTTGGGTTCTCACATCACTTCCCACAGACGAACCCTGGAAGAAGCATTCTGAAGCCCACTTCTCCTTTCCCAACTCACCTGCCCTGTGGAGACTTTTGGCAGCTGTCCCAAGTCTGTCCAGTGTGGCAGGGAAGAAACTGCTTTGGGGCCTGGTTGGAGACTGACAAGGTGCCCCTCTGTATTTGCCAGCATCTCAGAGAAGCTGTGATGTTCACCCTTCAAGATTTTCCAGAATGTGCATGATGTGCTTAGGTTGGAGGAAGGAGCAACAAAGAGTCTTCCTGCCATGAGTGGAGCATTATGAGCCAAAATTTGTCCCCCTAAAATTCATATGTTGAAGTTGTAAACCCCCAGGACCTCAACATGTGACTGTAGGAGTAATTAAGGACTAATTAAGTGGAAATGAGGTCAATGGGGTAGGACCTAATCCAATCTGACTGGCATCCTTATAAGGAAGAGGAGATTGAGAGCACTGAAAAGAACAGAGGGAAGATACTGTGAAGCCACAGGGAAAAGATGGCCATCGGCAAGCCAAGTAAACAAGTCTCAAAAGAAATCAACCCTGCCAGCACCTTGATCTCAGACTTCCAGCCTCTAGAACCTTGAGAAATTCTTCTGTGGTTTAAGCTCCCCAGCCTGTAATATTTTGTTTTGGCAGCCCAAGCAAACTAATGCATAGAGCTTGGGCTCCAATTCTAGAACACAATCAGTCAATACGTTTTTAAAAATTGAACACTTACTGTGATCCAGGCACTGTACTGTGTTCTAGGGCAGAAGTGGTGAGAAAAGTTATACATGGTCCCTGCCCAAATGGGGTTACCAACAGGGCAGGGAAAGGAAGGGAGCACTTTGGAGGGACCTATAGTCAACACAAAACCAACGCAAAGTCACCCTTCCCCAAAAGGGACCAGCAGTGCTAGGTGCATGGCCTGGGGTGGGGACATCAGGACAGACCTGGATTCACATGATGGAGCCAGGACTTCCTTTCTGTGAGATCTTCGTCAAATGGCATGCCTTTGCTGGCTTTGCTTCCCTCTGCTGTAAACTAGGGTTAGTTATAAACCCCATATCACAAGTTTCTAGAGAGGATTGTGTCAGTCAGTGCATGTACAAGGCTTGGCATATACTAAGTGCTCAATAAATGCTGGCTATGATCATTTATAATCACAATTCAGGCGTCTTCCCCGCTGCCCTTCCATCCTGTCACTCCTTGTAGCCTCAGGCCAGCTACTATGAGGGAGTGGCACTGGTGCAGGATGGGAGGCTGGGGAGAGGGCAAGGAGAGGGACCCCACCTTCCCAAGCCACACCCTTGAGGCACAGGGTCTGCTTTTCACCTGATCCCCTGTCTCTGGGGGTAGAACCGTCTCCCTCCACCATCACCCCATTAAGTCCCTGCCCCTGACTTGCCCTCATCGTCTATAAGCAAGTGCCTTGGCCCCAGAACCTGTGGCTAGATTAGCAAGGGAGGCCCAGTCCACTGGATGGTGCATAAGGGGGACTTTGGAAGCCTAGGGCATCCTTCATGTATTAACTTCCTTGCATGCGCAAACTGGGACCCTAAGTCACTGCCTAGAACATTTGTCTCTGGCAAAAGAGCCTAAAGTTCAAAACCCATGTTCAGAATATGACCCCATCTGTGTGCCTGAAGGGCCTTCCTTTGACTTTCCAGCATCCCCAGAAGGTAAGCATCACTCAAGCCCCATCTCCCCAAGGCCTCTGGCTGCCATTCATGGCATTTGGGCTCCATATTCGGTCTTCTAAGGAGGTCCCAAGTTTCACTGCCATTGTCCCATCACTTCTAGGGTCTTCCCGATTAAAGGACAGATTACTTTCATTACTTGGAGTTGGCACAACTAGCACTTGCGACTTCCTGTGGCTATATCTCTCTGCATACCCACAGCTGGGAATCTCTGAGGGCTAAGACCATGTTTCCTCTGTGCAGAAGCTGGGCATTATTGCCCTCTGAACAATCCCTGACCCTTGCCATCCTTAGAACTCAGGAAGCCCAGCCAGGGCAAAACCTGAGTACTGTACACCTTCTACTCCTCTCCCAGCTTTGAAACCAAGCAGGGCATCCTTCCAGCAAGGGACACCTCTGTTAGTAAGCAGGGATAATCTGACTAGGAAGTTTCTAGCTGCGATTTGTGACAGATCTTACTAACTTCATCCCAGAAGGACAGGTCAGGAGATCATTTTACACACTGGGGACAAACTTTAGGACCCAGGACATATCTGCTTCCTGCTCCTGGACTGGTTTGGGCTACTTCCTTACCTACAGCCTGACCCACAACCACCCATACCCCTTGGAAGTTTGGGAGTCAGTAGGGATCCAAGATGGATGAGGACAGGATTCAAGTGGATGCCATTTGCTCTTTATTATTATTGTTTTCTTGTAAAGAAGAAGACAAAATGTAACAGCCAAACTCAACAATTATGAAAAGAAAGAGAGAGAGAGAGAAATCAGAAGCAAGTTTGTCTGTTGTTCCCAGGCTCCAGTGAAATGCTGACATATTACCGAATGCACAGATTTCCCAGCTGACAAGGGTTAACACATGAATACAAGCACAGTTTAAAGTGGTACCAAAATTAATCAATTTCACAGTAATTATTTCTATAAGCTCAGTTGCACATATCAGGGTTTCCACTGTCACAAATTCACAATGTCAGAATGAAATAGCAGATGTGTTCAGGCCTGGGAAAGTGGCATCTGTGAGGGGAGATGGATTGAGAGGCAAAAGCAGCTGGGGGATTTGTCCCAATCTTGAAGATCTGAAGGCTGGGGGTGGGTAAAGGGCAGGCACTGTTCAGCAGTCAGATGTCAGTACAGTGAAACAACTGTTGAGGCATTGAGCTTGAGAGGGTGTGCTATTTGGGTATGTTTGTCAGAGAAATTCTTGCTAGAGAGAGACTCGCTGCCCACAGTCTGAAAGGAAAAGCTCCCACGTTTGAATATTTGGAGGCGAATGATGGAGCGGCCAGTCTGACAGTGAAGCATCTGCTTTACAGAATATTTAGAAAGATACATCATGTGTATTAGTTTAAATTGCAGTCCAGTTCACAAACTATGTTATTCACAGGATAAATAAAGGAGTAGAGTGAAAGGCTGCAATATCCAACATCCTTGCGATGGAGAGAGAACAAGCGATCACCCTGTACATACAAGAAGTGCTGAACCGCAAAGCTGAAGGCACGGTGAAGGGATCCTTAATATCTTGAGCCTTTTCTTTGAAAAGGGTACTCATTTTAAACCGGATTTCACAAAAGACCCTGAACATTGGCTAAAGGGAAGAATATTTCAAATATTTTTATGTAGCCAGAATCACAGCTACTGTGAATTGTCTTGAGTTGTGATTTTCTCGAAGTTCTGAAGTAGTGGGCTTCAAATTAATAGACTTTTACTATAGTTGCAAGCAGTCTGATTACTGTACTTTTAAATTAGCTAATTGTAGTGATTAGTATCAGTAGAGTTCCATGGCAGGGGGGTGGGGGGCTGTGCTTGTTTCTGAATCGGTGAAGTCCTGAAATGGAGGTTCATTACTTGTCAAGCTGAAAAGCCACCTAGACCAGCAGCTCTACTGCCAAGACATCCATCTCAGCCTCAACTGTGAGTGTCCACACATGAGACAGCACACATGCATACTCCTAGAAAGACAGAGCCTCCGTGAGTGAGACTCTCTCCATGATCTCTCTCTCTCGGACAAAATAACAATCTAGAGGCAGTGTTTAACTTTTTTTTTCTTCCTTCTCATGGGATGTCATTTGGTTGTCAAAACATCAGCTCCGGCTGGGGGTTGTGATGCTCCACCCACCGGGAGAGGGGAACCATTTGGCTCTGACTACTTGACAAAAAGACACTTTCCTGTCCTGAATTCCTCATATTCGGGCTACCAAAAAGGCGATGTCCGACAGATCAGGCAGACTCCTGTTTCTGGAAGCACCCTAAGGAATTCACATTCATGGCAGTGGGATTGGAAGTTGAAAGAGAGACCTCCTGGGGCTGACTGCTCAGCACTGCATCTCCCTCAGCCAGCGCTCAACGCAGCTGTGTGGGTGGTGTGCACACGCCAGGCACCTGTGCACCCCACTCTTGCACTTGTGCTTTCATTTTGAAAACCAGAGGCAATGGGGAGTTGGGGGAGGGACAGGATCTCGATTTTTCTTTTAAAAAATCTTAAAAAGTTTTTGGTTGAAAACAAGTGACAGTCACATTTCAAGAAATTTTTAAAGACTTCTTTTTGAAAAATGAAAAACATCTAAGTAACTAGCCCCGCCATACCCAAAGTCCATAGTCACACATCTTTCCACAAAAAGAAAAAAAAAAAAAAAAAAAAAAACATGCCCAGGAGTGCTCAGATTTCTTTCAGCTGCTGACGCCCGCAGAACAGGAGCCTGGGCCAGGGGCATCATGCCAAAAGGGCGTGTGAGCGGGCGTTGCACAGGGTGGAGGCCTGCAGAATGGAGCTGCTTTGTCTTCTTCCAAAGCCTTTTTCAAGGAGGCAAAGGATGACAACTTTGGGGGTTGGGCGTCCAATAGTTAATGTCACTTTTCCTTGCTCAGGGTCCTGTCATCAGGCTACTCAGCCCTGGGAGGGGAGGTGACATTCCTCTTTTCAGACCGGATCCCTCCTGGTACAAATATAGCTGCACACCAGCTATTGTTTCAGATAAGCAATGAGAAAAGGCAACGTGCACACTTAGATACACACACACACACACACAGACACACACACACACACACAGAATTCCAAAAACAACAAAAATGTAGCCACAAAAGAGTTAGCATTGTATCAAATCCACCTCCATACAAAGACAGAGTTTGAAAAGATATGTACAGGGCATTCGTAAAAGCCAAGTGTGCACCGCAAGGAGTGATGCCGCTGTGTGCTGTACAGTCTTTTTTCTACAATGTGCTGCAAAAACCATCCCAGAGACCATGGTGCAACCCCACCTGGCAGAACATCATGAAGCATCTGAACCGAACACCACAGGCCTTAAGCAACCACCTGTGACTCTTCCCATGGCCTGTCCTCAGTCCCTGAAGGACACATGCTGCTCTCCATGGGCCAGGCCTTGGGCTTCTTCCTGCTCTCTCCCATTACCACCCAGCTGCAACTCAGATGCCAAAGGCAGCGGGCATTTCTTGGCAAGCTCCCTTTGGCTCTGATCAGCGGAGCTCATGCCCGGCTCTGTGCTGAGTAGACTTAGGATAAGTTTCTTCTCACCTGCTCCCAGGTCACACTCTGGCACCTACTTGAAGAAATATTGGGAGAGCCAGGGCTAGCCCCGAGCTTCAGGTTTCCCCAGGTCCCCCAACATGGAAAAAGCAGGGGCCTTCTAAGCCAAAAACCGCTTTGTGACGAAGGGCAAGAGTGCAATGTTGAAGGCCCAGGGGAAGGAAAGACAAAGGAATGAAAGGTAGAATGTCACCTGCTTAGCATCTCTGGCATCAGGGAGCTCTGGGGAGGACGAGAGGATGGAAAGGGTCAACTGACGGGAGATTGACTCCCCAAGTGGAGACTCAACATCAGAGGCATATGAGGGCCTCAGCTAAGACTGCTTCCTTACAACCTGCACCTTTCTAGAAGACTCTTCCTAAGGCAAACCTCACTGGCTTCCTGGCACTTCAAGCACTTCACAGGCATTTGCTCAGTCAGCCTCCAACAGGCCTATGAGGTAGGGGGAAGGATGGAAAACCCCAGCCACAGGGTCGAGTGGTCCAAGCTGGTGGCCTCACTGGGATAGGGACACAAGCCTTCTCACTGGAAGCACGTCCCAGGGCAAGTCCTCAGGGCTATAGCAGCCTCCAGAAGTCCTCTGTGGCCTGAAGGCAGGGCTGCATTCAAGGAATGAGTCCCAATGTCTGCCTTAGAGAGATATTTTGATAGAAAGAAGCTTGTCAACTGGGTGAGTTTTAAACTGCTGTGGTTGCCAATAGACCCAGGCCATGCATTCTTGCACCACACAAAAATTTGCTACAGTTTTTAAAGCACCACAGAGGAGAAATGGTTTGGTGTCGAGGTCAAGAGGATGGAGACGGAAGTAGGGGGAGGCGGTATCAACAGTGTCTAGCATGGTCACTGACAGTTAAAGGGCAGGTGCCTTCTGCCCTACTGCTGTCCATAGCCTCACTGAAAACAGACTGGCACCTGGCAACAGCAGAGCAAACCCCAAATGGGCCTTCGACTCCAGGCCACGGGCTTCTCCACAAGTGTTTTAAAAGGGACACTTTAGGATCTTCTCCCGAGATGGGCACCATCATTAAGGAGAAATTCTCAATCTGAAGTTCAATTTCAATGCACCATTCACAAAAAGTAGGCTCATGCCAGTGGGTAGTGGTTTGAACACAGCTGGTCCACATGTCTGGAGAGACAAGCACACTAGAAACTGAATGGCAGAGTCCACGTGGGCCCCTTGGTCAATGTGGATGAGGAAACTCTGCCACCCAGCCCTCTGGCCCTCATGCTTCACACACCCTGTCCTCCTTCCAGGAATGTGGGGACAGGTTTTGGGGCAGGTGGGCATCACAGATCCATGTGATCAATTTCCCTTGGCCTCCTATGAACGGCCCGGGTGGTAGAGTTTTGTTCTATTGTGTTCATTATTTATTTGTCATGATTTTTTTCACTTTGTTTTTGCTCAATCCTTGTCCCTGTCCTCCAAATATAAGCAAGGACAGAAAGCACAGAACTGTGGAGGGAAAGGGGTGCTGAAAGGCTGGCTTCCCTCCCTTACCCCTGTGGTCCAGGGCTCCAGACACAGACAGGCCTCCAGCCAGCCCCACAGCCCCCGGGCCGGGCCTTTGGACATTCTGGTTACAATCAACTCAATGGGGTGATTCCTTTGGCATAAGAGAAGCCAGTTCCTGATGGAAAGACAGGATGTTGGAGGCTTGGGGGTCATCCCAAAGAGTTGGGCACTTTGGCCTTTGGCTCTTCTGGGAGCTTTGACTCATGCGTGGTCCCTACCCCCACCCTCCCCACTTGTCTGTGACAGCTGACTTCCTAAAACTCCGCAGTTAGGGAATTATTTGGCAACAAGGAGGCTAAGGCTGTTTTGTGGTGGCACAGTCTTTAAAAAGTTCAAAAGAAAATATGAGACCTCAGAAAGAGGCGTTCATCCGGGACAGGGCATAAACGTCCCACTATTTGTCAGCGCCAGGGTTGGCGGCCACTATCTCCTCGTACTTTGGGGGTGGGTCGCTGTAAGACATGCTGGCCTCCTCACTGCTGCTCTCTTGGGGCGCAGTCACCTCCTCGTAGGAGGGGGGAGGGGTGGTGCTGGACAGTCTGGAGAGAGAGAGCTCAGGGAGGTAGAGAGTGCTCTCGAGTCGGACTGTGGTCCTGCCCCCCCGACTGGGCCCCACCACCACCTGGGGGCTGCTCACTGCCTCTCGGTGCCCAGAAGGCTCCCCTTGACTATGCATGGTACCCCGGTACACCATGACCCGGGGGAGGGTGTGCCCGGCGCGACTGGCTAGGTACCGGTTCTGAGCATAGGAGGGGTGGTGACGGGTCGCTTTCTGCAGCTGGCACCTCCAGATGATGAACAAGGCGATGACAATCAGCAATGCCACCCCCAGAAGGGGTACCACCACGTACATGGCATCTGAGCTCTGTGAGGGGTCTCGGACTGAGTATACTGCATTTGGGTATCCCTTCCAGAACTCCATCTGCAAAAGAAAAAAGGGTACTTACGAGAAGCCCAAGCTCCAGGTGGGCTCAGAGACCTTCAGTAAGTCTGCTGCTTCCTACCCTTCCCCATCTGACTTGTCTCAGAGAGTTACTAGAGAGGCAGCAGAATGTACCAAGGGCAAAGGACAATGCTCCCAAGTGAGGAGGACCCCAAAAGAGTCAGACAATGGGACTGTACGGACTTTATCTGCTCCTTGATGGCCCTAGTGGCTATGCCTTACGCTGGGTGGCTTTCCTTGCTTCTGACTCATCTGCATTACCAGGGCCTGTTCTTGTTATTCCTGAGGCTACTTCTACTCCCAGAACCAGCCCCAGGGTGGTACATGCCGTTTTCTCTTTGTTCTCAAACACTTCCTTGACCTCCTCGTAGCTGCAGATCTCCTCCATGCACT
Organism: Theropithecus gelada; assembly: GCF_003255815.1. Classification (NCBI taxonomy): domain Eukaryota; kingdom Metazoa; phylum Chordata; class Mammalia; order Primates; family Cercopithecidae; genus Theropithecus; species Theropithecus gelada. The sequence goes on along the minus strand of NC_037689.1, from coordinate 149,230,895 downwards.
CTCGCTCGATGGTGCCCTGGCGCAGCTCCTCCAGGAACTCATTGGCACGAGGGAATCGTTTCAGGACCGAATGGGCATCCTTGGCCTCCAGAAAAACTGAAGAGAGAGCCCTACTGAGGCCTGGAATGGGGAGATGCCCAGGGGCTCCTTCAAACCAGGCCCAGCCCAGCAACTGAAGCATAATTACGCAGGGAAACAAGGCCGAGTGAGCAGGCAAGACACTAGGCTTCTGATCAAAGGACATGGCCAGCCCTTTGTAAAAGGGATGGAAAGGCTGACATTCTATGGTGCCATGATACAACTGTCTAGAATACCATGGCCCCAACAAGGCTCAGGCCCCTGGTTACATGGAAGAAAATGGGAGCCAACTGCAAGGAAAGTGCACGTTGCACAGGAACAATAAAGAATAAGGACTGTGAGTAGGCAATCTTCAGTGACTAAATCTCCAGTATCTTTTGCATCACCTTGAAAAGTGAAAGTTGGAGCCCTTGCAATGAGAATGTATTCCTCTTTAAGGCTGATACTGGTAGAACTAATACCAGATAATCCTAGAAGACTCTACCAGGGTGGCATTCCTCCACCTGAACATCCACCTGTGCCACCAGGTTGTCTGGCATCAATAGTCTTGTTCAAGAAAGCCTAATGCAAAGCCAGCCTGGGCTAGATCAGACAAGTGGGCATACACGAGCCTAAGAGCACCTCTGGGGATGGGAAGTAGCAGGGCTCAGATGGAGAGTCTAAGCCTTTACAGACAGGGCACAGACTCCCCCTACAATACTGTCTTTGGATGGTGCGCATATCTACTTATTCCAGAGAGAGAGACCCAGCTACAACTAGGCTGACCAGAATAGCTTGAGCTCTGCACCCACATAAGCCTAAGTTGAGACTGTGAAGGATGAAAGAAGAGGTGACGTTTGCTCCTGTTGTTCACCTAGAGGTGGGACTTCCTGGTTCCCATGTAAAGCAACTCCCCGTGGATGCCCAAGCTGGCATGTCTTTGCCAGTGGGCAAGCACCCTTCCCCAGGTCCTATGGCCTGTCACGTTAGTGTCACTCAGGCAAGTCTGGGTAGGTACACATCTACAAGTAACATATGCTCCAGAAGGGAGCCAAAGTGTTGAGAGGGCAAAACTGCTACTCAGCTATTTGGAAAATGGCTACAGGGCCCCTTGGGGGGTGGGCGGCAGGGAAGCTGGGAAGGACTTGAAACCTGACTCATGAACCCCTAAGCATGACCCTCCACGGCTCTGCCCAGGTCTGGAAAAACTCACCTGCCATGATGCTCCCTCAGCTCCAGGGTCTCACTTCTCTGGAGTAAGAGAAAAGCAAAGTTGCAGTGAAACCACATCTAGAAATTTACAGGGAACCCTCTTGGCTCTAGGATGTGCCCCCTTCCCACTGGCCTGGTCAAAAGGTTGAAGCAGCACCTTGTGGGGTGCATCATCCTCCATGCAGCCACCCATAGCTTCTGCTGCTTCTGATTCTGCCCCAAGCTCTTCTCCAGAGACCTCCCCAGGCCCAGCAGGGCCCAAAGCAAACCTTTAAGCGTTTTCCCCCAAGAACATGTTCTGAGCATCTATAAGAACCAGGGGTTGACCTTTTTCTTTAAGAAAGGAAAGCTCCTACAGACTGAGGCTCCTCCTTCCTTGCTCCCCTCAATGAATCTTTGCAACTTCCAGTTGGAAAGGACCTCAGAGATAGATGAGGAAATAAAGCCCAGAGAGACGTGCTCAGACAAGGTTAAGCAAATCAACAGTGACAGTGGCAGGACCAGAATTCACAACTAATTTTGATCACAATGGTGAGTCACAGATACCTCCAATGACAAGCACGTTCCCTGAAAACAAAGCTTAACACATCATCAACCATCTCAAAAGTCACTGCCCTGCTGGGACTAGCCTACAGCAATCTTCAATTGACACATCTTCTACAGGGTCTCATCCTCCATGCACAGCAATGCTGCATTCTTCATATTCCCAGGCATATCCAGAAGACCCAAGCCCAGGTGACCCACTGTGTTCATCTTCACCAGACAAAGAGGCAAGATACCTGGAATGTTCTGGAACCAGGCCTCTCTTCTCTCTTTGCATTAAATCCTATAGCAGTAGAGTATCAAGACATGAATTTAGATGACCAACACTGAGATGCCAACTAGAAGAGTTGCCCCTAATGTGAGCTATTGTCCGAAAGCCTTTCTCCTGCTAAGGAGCTATCCAGCCAGTACTTAAACTGTGGTCACAGCACACTGCTCCCTCTGTCCCTCCCCACAACACACACGCCCACTCATACACACATTCTGGAGCCCTTGCTGAGCTGTCCACATCTGGGAGCAATCACCCCACTGCTCCCCTCCCCAAGCAGAAGCTCTGGTTTTATGACTAACTGGTTGTAAGACACGTGAACTGCGGAATCCATTGAGCCCTCCTTTTTGCCTAGGCTGCCAGGAAGTACAGCGTCACTATTGCCAGTCAAGTACAGGCACACTGGAAGCCCAGTTGTTAAGCACATATGCTTCTCTCCTGTGATGTGGTATACAGCTTTCTATTTATGTTTTCAGTGTCTTATTGTGCATGCATAATATGTCACCTAATCCTTTTGGCAAACAGTTGGGATATAAATCAATAATTTAGGCTATCGCAGTGGCTCATGCCTGTAATCCCAACACTTTGGGAGGCTGAGGTGGGCAGATCACCTGAGGTCAGGAGTTTGAGACCAGCCTGACCAGAAAATGGTGAAACCCCATCTCTACTAAAAACACAAAAATTAATTGGGCACGGTGCCGTGCACGCCTGTAGTCCCAGCTACTCAGGAGGCTGAGACAGGAGAATCACTGGAACCAGGGAGGCGGAGATTGCAGTAAGCCGAGATTGCGCCACTGCACTCCAATTTGGGCAAGAAAGAAAAGAAAGCAAGAAAGCAAGAAAGAAAGAAGAAAGAAAAGAAAGAGAGAGGAAGGAAGGAAGCAAGGAAGGAAGGAAGGGAAGGGAAGGGAGAAAGGAAGAAAGGAAGAAAGGAAGAAAGAAAGAAGAAAGAAAAGAAAGAAAGAAAGAAAGAAAGGAAGAAAGAAAGAAAGAAAGAAAGAAAGAAAGAAAGAAAGAAAGAAAGAAAGAAAGAAGGAAAGAAAGAAAGAAAGAAAGAAAGATAGATGGGAGGGAGGGAGGGAGGGAGGGAAGGAAGGAAGGAAGGAAGGAAGGAAGGAAGGAAGGAAGGAAGGAAGGAAGGAAGGAAGGAAAATTAAAGGTAAAACAGCAAATCTGACACCTATTTGTGGAAAAGCTACATCAAGGGGCTTTCTCTTTTGAAACCTGTAACAATCCCATTCAAAACTATCAACATGTGAATTTGCCAACAGATGGGACTGCCTTGTGAGACAGTTGGCCCTCAATGTTTGTCAGAACCAAGATGGAATATGATCTCAAAATTATGCTTGCATTATGGATAGCTGAGCTTTATGTGGTGAGGGTGTGGATGTAGTATGCCTCATGGCGAGGATTTTTTGATTGAAGAAAAATGGAGCTGTTGTATCTGGGTTTGAAAAGAATGCATATAGTCTTAACTAATAAGGGAAGAGAGAAAAATATGTTGCATTGCTTATCAAAGGAAACTGCAGTGGTTTTTTTTAAAATGTGGAAAAATTTACATAATAGATTATATATATCCATCTTTTGTCCCCCACACACCTAGCCTTGGTCAAAGATGGCTATATGTCACACCTATCATAGACCCAAATACATGTTATCCTGACGCATCTGCTAAAGTCATCAGTTCATTTTTAAGCTTCAGTCGAGCCGGGAACCCCCCAAAACAGTTCCCACGGCATGGTCCACTCCATTAGCAATTCTGTAGCCACCTTCACTGCTGCTGCCGCCTGCCATGAGGCCTCTTCCCCCTCCCTCCCCAAAATGTAGCGCCTGCTTCTTCCCCTATAAATACACCATCAATAGACAGTTACTATGGCAACAATAAGGAAGCAAGCGTGAGGGCTCCACGACAGAGAATGATGCTGCAGCCATACATGTATATGTCCCTCCTGCCCCTGGTGGATACTGTAAAGCTGACTGTAGGCGGAAGGAATTTTTAACCCACTCCCCACAGGAACACAGCTGAATCCTGACAGCCTGGAAAGGAAGGAAGGCAGGGAACTGGCCACCACAAAGACCTTGCTTAACTCCACCCCAGACTGAAGCTTCTGAATCTCAGCCCTCTGGGACACAACTCCCAAAGTCCTTCACATGAAGCCTGGTGACCACCAGAGCACCTGGTGTCCCAAGACATGGCCTCCAAACCACTTCTCCATACCCTAGACCTTATTTCCATCCCTCAGAACTGATCGCCAGGAAACGGCTCCGTGATCTCCAAATCGCATGACTCATCGACCCACCCAGTGACACGACAACTCCCAAATTATGCTCAAACTCAAACTCTGGGGCCCCCTTGTCCCTTTCCACTCAGACCAGCTCTGAAAGTGCCTGTCCTCGCCCACCTTCGGTGGACACCAGCGCCCTGACCCAGCAACAATCTTCTCCCGGGGCTGCTCAAGACCCCCCCATCACCTTGGCCCGGCCAGGCCTCTAGCTCTTCCCTCTCCAACAATGCCCTGCGCCCGGCTCGTTGGCCCTGGACACTGAACCGTGCCCTCGGGACTGGGACACCCAACCCAAATGGCCTCACCGTTCTCCGGGCCCAGAAGGCGGCCGCCCTGTTTGCGCACGCAGCCCGCCACCTCGCTGCTGCGCCTCTTCCAGCAGGGGCCCTGTCCCCGCCCACCTGCTCCCCGTCTGCCAAGCCCCCCGGTCCGGCCCAGTCGTCTCCTCCCTCCCTCCCTGCTGCCCTCCCACCGCCCCAGGTACCCTGTCGCCCGCCCCTCCAGGGCCGAAGTGCGCCTGGAAACCCGCCCCTCGCAGCCGGGCGCCCAGGCCCTGCCCATTACCTCGGCACCCCCCTGCCTGCCCCTGCTCTCCTCTGGGAGCTCCGCAGCTGCCCGCCCCCCACACCCCGCCGCGCCAGGGCTGGCCTCGCGCCCCGCGCCTCGCGCGCCACGACCGCAGTGCCCCGATCGCCAGGCCGCGATCGTCGCGCTGCCCTGCGCACCGGGCCGCCGGGTCTCCTGGCCGAGTGGAGGAAGGAGGGGTGGGGGCGACGGAGTGGGCCGAGGGGGTTGGGAGAGCGGGCGGGCAAGCTGGGCCGGAGGGGCGGCGGCGCGCACCGAGCACAGCGCGCCCGCGCCCCACTCTGCCGGCGCCGCCCCTGCCCCCGCCCGTGCCGCCGGGGGGCGGGGCCTGACTGGCGGGCTTGGGGAGCACAGAGGACCCTTGGCCAAAGCCCTGGTCCAGTCGTGACCCAAGGCGTGGGCCCTCGGAAGATACCGCGCAGCAGGGAGCTCGGGCGGCCGCTCTCAAGGCCCGCGCCAGGCGTCCCTGCGCAGCCCAACCCCCGTCCTGTCCCCACTCCGGGCTCACCTGCCATTCAGGCCCGCTCGGCTCCTGGGGCCGCCGAAAAGAGAGGGGGTCTAGCCTGCAGCCTAGGCCTGCCTTGCCAGGGATCCACAGGGCCCGCAGAAGAAGGGCCGAGTCGAGGCCGCGTTCCGCCAATGACTGGGTGACCTTGGCTTCCTCACTTACCTAACCCCACCCTGCCCCTGGGAAGACAGGCTTCTCTCCTGCAAAGTCCGAGAAATGGAGAGAATTCTGCCTCCCTCGCGAGGCTGCAGCGAGTTGAAGGAGGAAATGGGTTTGGAAAACTCTAAGGCTCAGTAAGGGGAGAAGGAATCTTCTGGGCCTGCAAGGAGCGCTAGATGGGGGCTCCTTTGGAGGCCGCACTGTGAGAGGTTTAGCATGGCAGGACAAGACGCATAGCAGAGATTACACTAGTCCAGGAAGAACTACATGACAGGTCGACTGCTAAGAGAGGGGCAAGGGGGTTCCGAGTGGGCTAAGGCTCTGGGTCTAGGAAAGCCTTCCTCCGAGAAGGGGATGCTGGGTTTTCAGGGTTCCTTTTTGTTCTCTGCACCTCTAGAACCCGACCAGGCACTGGTGTTGGCGTCCTCTTCCTCCCTCCACCCCAAGTGTTGCTTTTGATGGGAATGAGTCTCAGAAGGCGTTTCCAGAACCACTCCCACCCCTATCCCAGGGCGGGTATTAGCCACCTGCCCTGCAAGGGGGCGGAAGAGGGGTGGGAGAAGGTCTTCACTGCCACAGGCCGTCTCCTCTCCAACACCCAGGGCCCAGCTCCCCTAGCTCCCCCGATGCCCACCCCTACATTTCTCTCCCCGCATGGTGCTTTCCCTTCCATTTCTGCCTCCTGTTAAGAGTTCTTCCCTAGCTTGCTTGCTATTCCACGGCTGCAGGAATCTTCCTTACCCAGGGCAGCTCTTCTACGGCCTTCCTCCCATGCCCCCGGAGCCTGTGGGGCAGAGTTCCACAGGCTCTTCTGGAACTAACCTCCTGAGTTTCCTAGCCCACCAGCATGTTCCCATCCTGATCTTAACACGGCATAGACCCTTGTACAGCTGACTGTTGAAAAAGCAGCTCTTCCAGTATGTGCACAAGGGTCTATGGCTTCTGCCCTCCTCCTGGCACTCCAACTTTAGCTTCTGGCTCCAGCAACATGAGGCTACTTCTACTTCCCACTGCCCAGAATGCCTTTCCTCCCACTGTGGAGCCAGAGCACTTGCATTCATTCTTCCCACACAGTGCGCATGACATCTCTACTGTGAGGTCTTGCAGGATCTTCCCCGCACCCCAGTCCACCATTCCACTCTCAGGACTATCTGAAGAGACTATGAACATGGGAGCCTTGGAGGATAGCAAGCGGGGGGAGGCAGAATAGCAGTGCCTCTGGAGCGTACTGCCTGCTGCATCTCTTGGCAGTACTACCTAGTAGGCTCTATTATCTCCAGCAAGTGATTTGACCTCTCTGCATCTTGGTTTCCTTACCTTTCATATGGGAATGATGCTAACAGTGCCTGCCTCAAAGCGTTGCTAAGGGGTAATGGAGCTAATCATATAGAATGTGCCTGGCGCTTAAGTGTGAGCTTAATGTACATCAGCTGTGGCCTGCATCCAGCTGCGTTGTGTTCATTTGGTAGCTCACTTATGTGCACACTTGCCTCCTCTCTTGGGGCCGGGGACTTTGTCTCTTCCTATGTCCCTAGCATCTCACACAGAGCCACATCCACAGCTGGTGCTCTCTAGAGCCTTGTAAAGCTGAGACTGGAGAGGCTGGGGCTGAGAAGGCCTTCATTGCCTTCTTACCTGCCCCCATTTCTGTATCAAATCCCATTTTGCAGAGACGGAATTGCAGGTGTATGACCCATGGAGTCAGACAGGGCCCTGTGCTTAAGAGGGCTCTGGACACTTGGCTCAAGGCTGTGCTATCACCATCTTGAAATTCTAATGCTTTTTGAACAAGAGGCCTTCGTTTTCACTTTCACTGGGTCCCACAAAGTATGTAAGCCATGGTGCCTATGAGTGGCATCTCCAATATCCCCGATCCTATCCCAGGGAACAGAATTCTCAATCACCCACCACTTGTGACTCCTTACCTTCTCCCCTCTGCAAGCCTTGACCAGTTGCCTCTTTCCTCACCACCAATTCCATTACCTTCCTCCACATTGCCCCTCCCTAGCCCCATCCCTGTGCCTCACCCTTTGGCTAAGAGGAGCACTCTCTGCCAACCTCATTTACTCCCAGAGTTTCACTCTTTCCCCAACACTCATCTGTTCCAGAATTGAATGGATAACTTTATCTGAGCTCTGCTGCTCCCATCCTTTTATGTCCCGACTGAGCCTAAACATTGATCCTTACCCTGTAAGAGACTCATTCCATCTCTGCAAACCGATCAACAAGTTGATCAGGTGTTATGGATTGAGTTGTGTCCCTCTGCAAATTCATGTTGAAGTCCTAATCCCCAGTACTCCACAATGTGATCATACTTCGAAATGGGCCTTTACAGAGGTTATTAAGGTAAAATAGGTTTATTAGGCTGGTCCCTAATCCAGTGCGACTAGAGTCCTTATAAAAAGAGGAAATTAGGACACAGGCATGTACAGAGGGATGACTATGTGGAGACATAGGGAGAGTGTGGCCATCCACAAGCCACCAAGAAAGGTTCAGGAGAAACTGACCCTGCCCACACCTTGGTCTCAGACTTCCAGCCTCCAGAACTGGAAGACAATACATTCCTGTTGTTCAAGCCACCCAGTCCACAGTACCTACTTTGTTAAGACAGACTGAACAAACTCCCACATCAAGTATTCACTCAGTGATATTATGTGCTATCCACTGTTCTAGGACCTGGGATTACAGAAGCCAAAAAATTAAATAAAAACTCCTAACCTCATGGATATTAGACAAAAAAAAAAAAAGTCAAAGATACAGGATGCTGGATGATGATTGTTTCCATGAAGAAAAAGTGAAGCAGAGATTTCAAATAAGGTAGTCAGGGAATGCCCCACTGAGAAGATGGCATTTGAACCAAGATTTGAAAGAGGTAAGAGGCCATCCTATTCCAGGTCAGGAAATTCACAAGTGCAAGAGCCCTGGGAGCAGAAGCTTAGCATGTTCTAGGGTTAGGCAGGAGGCTGGTGTGCTGAAGTGAAGCAAGTCAGAGGAGGGTGGTAGGCAACTAGGTCAGAGTAGTTAAGATGGGGGCAGCGTGAGATCATGCAGGGCCTTGTAGACCACTGTCAGGACTTTGGCTACTAGTCAGAGTCATGTGGAGAGACAGTGAGGATTCTGAGTCAATGGTTACCACGATCTGATTTCTATTTTACATCAGGCAATGAAGTGGAGGTGGTAAGAAGCAGGCAGATTCTAGACTGATTTTGATGGAAGAGTCATTAGGGTTTGATGCCAGTTTGGAGTTGGGCTAGGGCAGAGACAGAAATCAATTATGGCGCTAAGGTTCTCAGTCAAGGGAACAGGAAGGATGGAGGCCCTTTAACTGAGATAAGAAAAGCAGTGATGGAATGGGTTATATAGATGTGTGTGAAGTTCAGGGACAATATCAAGGCTGGAGTTATAATCACAGAATGAGTAACATTTCGTTCATATTACAAGTCATGAGACTGGATCAGATGCACAAGATAATGAATGTAGAGAAAGAAAACCAGCCCCAGAACGAAGCCCCAGGCAGTCCTACATTTAGACAAGGAAAAGCCAGCAAGGGGGCCAGGAAGGAGTGAAGGGTGAGGCAGGAGGGGTGCAGCAAGACATGGAGGCAACTGCAGTAAGTGTATCAGGAAAGAGGCAGTGAGCAGCTATTCCAATCCTACGGACTGGACAAATAAGAAGAGAACAAAGAATTCAGCATTATGTCTGTCAATGTTGTGGTCATGAATGTCTTTACAGGGGCTATTTCCAGGAAAATGTGGAGGGACAAGAGTAGGAAAAAAGGAATTGAAAACAGCGAGTACCCAATGATTGACAAGTATTGTAAGGAGTTTTGTTATAAAGGAGAACAGAGAAACTTGGGTTGGGGGTGGTAGGGATATGAGAGGACAAGATAAAAGTATTTTTAAAATATGAGATAAATTCCATCCCGGTAACGTTTGTATGTGAATGAGCCAGTAAAGTGGGAAAAACTGGTGATGCAGGAGGGAGAGACACAGATGTAGGTAGGTGGGAGAGGCGATGGCAGAGCTTGGAAAAGTTCTCTTCTGATGGCTTCTATTTTCCCAGTGACACAGAAAGCCAATCCACCAGTTGGGAGTTGGGGTGAGGGATGTCAGTGGTTTGAGGAGAGAAGGCTTGAAATAGTCTTCTTCTGGGAGCCAGGATGTTCTCTGGAACTGTAGCGTGATTTCTGGGCTGCATGGAGGGCCCACTTGAGGGTTGATGGTCATTACTTTAAAGTGAAACTACTCAACATATGTGCGTGACTTTCTCCAACCATATTCAATTGTTCTTGTGGAGATTTAGAGGAGGTAGAGTTGGATTTCATCAGGGTTAGGGTTTTGCCAGATGAGTACAGGGATATAATGGAGGGACACAGTAGTTTTATGTCGATTCAAGGGAGAAATGATAACGATTGACCATGGATTTTAGGCTGGTTAAGGAGGGGGGTAAGGACAGAATCAGGGTTTGGTGAAGGAGAGTGAAATCAACATTAGAATCTTTGGTTTGAGGGTCCCCGTAGGGGTCAGAGGAGTGTCGTAATACTAAAAGGAGTGAGCAGGTGGTTAGAGAGCTGGATGCATGAAATGGAGATTCTGGAGAGACGGTAGTTATAGATGTCAACCAGGTCTTAGGATGACTGTAGAAGGAAGTGGCTGACGTAGAGAACAGGGCAAGAGCACCAGTGGAGAGTAGGTCAAGGGAGTAGGAGATCAGAGAGTAGAATTATCTATGCAGATATTGAAATTACCAAAAACTTTGCCATCCTCCCACCCACACACACCCTGGATCCCAACCTACACATACACTCTAAGCCAGGAAAAAAATGCTTAAGTAGACAAGTTCCCATGGGTCTCAATCCCAGTGCATCTCATTTTCCCTACTGCCATGTCCTGGACACTGTGGGCACTGTAGCTACCACCTCCATCCCTGAGAGCATGTTCCTTTCCTAGGCCAGGCCTCTCAGGATGTCATTACCACACAACTGTCATCAACCATGCTTGAGGGCTCCAAACTCAAATCCAAATACATTCCTCACCCCTGAATCTTATGATTGGGGTTAAGGCATGGGAATCATGCTGATTTCCAGAAGGGATTGAGTTCCTGGAGCCACTCTCTTTCCTTGATTATTCACCAAACATCAGAGGTACCACCAGCCACCAGCCTCTGGTCATTGGGAATGGACACTGTAAACAAGATGTCAAAGAAAGGCCTGAGAGGCCAAATGACAAGCTTCTTTTATCACCCTGCTCAAATCACCATGATACTCCAGAAACCCCACGAGCGTGTTCCCACCTCAGGATGTTTACACTTGCTGTTTCTTTGTCTGGAATTCTCTTTGTTCAAGATGTATAACAAACATTTACTGAACACCCACTATGCACAGGTATGTTCTAGATGCCAAGAGTCCATCGGTGAACCAAGCAGACTAAAGAATCTACCTTCATGGATGTTACAGCAGGGGAAGACAGACAGTTACATTAGTAAGTCAGCACAATATAGATCAGATTCCACCAAATTTAAGGTGACATCAATTACATGACCTGTCAATTAAGTTAGGCTTTCAATTAAGTCATGATATAATGCTTTCATAGCACTTAAAATTTTTTATGCTATGCCTATTGAAAGAGTTCTTTTACACTCAATCAGACATTGATTCTTATCATAGATTTCACTGGTGCTTACATAAAAAGGAAAATAGAAGCAAAATAAATTGGTTAAAGTAAACCTACTTGCATTCAGAGTCCAACTCATCTGAATCATTTTTTGACCTAGGCTTGTTGGTGTCCCTGTGTTGCTACACATATCACCCTCTGTGACATCAGGAGTGTTGCAGAGACAGCTTTTCTTTAAATAATTAACCATATATCTTTTGATAGGACAATTCAGTCTGTTTGCATTCTATGTTACTATTGATAAGTAAAGATTTATTCTTGCCACTTTGTTATTTGTTTTTTCGTTGTTTTGTGGTCTTCTCTTCCTTCCTTTTTTTCCTTTCCTGTCTTCCTTTTAGTGAAAATGAGTTTTTCTGGTGGTATGTTTTAATTTCTTGTTTTTTTTTAAATTTTTTTGTGTATCTGTTGTATATTTTTTGATTTGAGGTTACTATGAGGCTTGCAAATACTATAGTATAACCCATTGTTTTAAACTGATGACAACTTAACACTGACTTCATAAACAAAGAGAAAACCAATGAAAACTCTCCACTTTAACTTCACACTCCTGCTTTTTAACTTTTTGTTGTTTCTATTTATATCTTATTGTACTGCCTATGTCTTGAAAAGTTGCTATAGTTATTATTTTTGATTCGTTTATGTTTTAGTCTCTTTTTTTGAGACAGGGTCTTGCTCTGTCACCCAAGATGGAGTTCAGTGGCATGATCTCGCTCACTGCAGACTCAACCGCCTGGGCTCAAGCAATCCACCCATCTCAGCCTCCCAAGTAGCTGGGACTACAGGTGCACACTCCCATGCCTGGCTTTTAGTGTGTGTGTGTGGCGGGGGGCGGGGGGGTGTTGAGGCGGGTATATTTTTTTAGAGATGGGATTTTGTTAGGTTGCCAGGCTGGTCTCCAACTCCTGGGCTCAAGCAATTTGCCAACCTTGGCCTTCCAAGGTGCTGGGATTACAGGCATGAGCCACCATGCCCAGCCCATTTTTCAGTCATTCTATTCAAGATATGAGCAATTCACACACCACAATTATAGCATTATGATATTCTGTGCTTTTCTGTGTACTTACTATTATAAGTAAGGATTTTTGTTTGCTTGTTTGATTGTTTGAGGTATGGTCTCGCCCAGACTAGAGTGCAGTGGCATAATCATGGCTCACTGCAGCCTCAACTTCCTGGGCTCAAGCAATCCTCCCACCTCAGCCTCCCAAAGTGCTGGGATTACAAGTGTAAGCCACAGTGCCCAACTGAGTTTTGTGCCTTCAGATAATTTCTTACAGTTCCTTGACATCCTTTTCTTTCAGATTTAAGAAATTCCTTTAGCATTTTTTGTAGGACAGGTGTTGATGAAATCCCTCAGTTTTTGTTTGTCTGGGAAAGTGTTTCTCCTTGATGTTCAAAGGGCATTTTCACTGGATATACTATTCTGGGATAATTTTTTTTCTTTCAGCACTTTAAATATGTCATGCCACTCTTTTCTGGCCTATATTGTTGACACTGAGAAGTCTATTGCCAGACATATTGGACCTCTATTGTATGAGATTTGCTTCGTTTGCTGCTTTTAGGATCCTTTCTTTTTTTTTTTTTTGAATTTTTTATTTTTTATTTATTTTTTTATTATTATACTTTAAGTTCTAGGGTACATGTGCATAATGTGCAGGTTTGTTACATATGTATACTTGCGCCATGTTGGTGTGCTGCACCCATCAACTTGTCAGCACCCATCAACTCGTCATTTACATCAGGTATAACTCCCAATGCAATCCCTCCCCCCTCCCCCCTCCCCATAAGAGGCTCCCATGTGTGATGTTCCCCTTCCCGAGTCCAAGTGATCTCATTGTTCAGTTCCCACCTATGAGTGGGAACATGTGGTGTTTGGTTTTCTGTTCTTGCGATAGTTTGCTGAGAATGATGGTTTCCAGCTGCATCCATGTCCCTACAAAGGACACAAACTCATCCTTTTTTATGGTTGCATAGTATTCCATGGTGTATATGTGCCACATTTTCTTAATCCAGTCTGTTACTGATGGACGTCTGGGTTGATTCCAAATCTTTGCTATTGTGAGTAGTGCCACAATGAACATACGTGTGCATGTGTCTTTATAGCAGCATGATTTATAATTCTTTGGGTATATACCCAGTAATGGGATGGCTGGGTCATACGGTACTTCTAGTTGTAGATCCTTGAGGAATCGCCATACTGTTTTCCATAATGTGCAAAAATCGCAAGCATTCTTATACACCAGTAACAGACACACAGAGAGCCAAATCATGAATGAACTTCCATTCACAATTGCTTCAAAGAGAATAAAATACCTAGGAATCCAACTTACAAGGGATGTAAAGGACCTCTTCAAGGAGAACTACAAACCACTGCTCCGTGAAATAAAAGAAGACACAAACAAATGGAAGAACATACCATGCACATGGATAGGAAGAATCAATAT